>NC_091988.1:96963349-97048821 GCF_044704955.1 Pristiophorus japonicus
CTCTCACTCTCTCACCCCCCCACTCTCTCACGCCCCACCCGCCCACTCTCTCACCCCCCTCTCTGTCTCTCCCTCCCCCTTTCCCCCCCCCTTCTCTTCCCCGCCCACTCTCTTCCCCGCCCACTCTCCCCCCCCCACTCTCCCCCCCCCCACTCTCTCTCCCCCCCCTCTCTCCCGCCCACTCTCTTCCCCGCCCACTCTCTTCCCCGCCCACTCTCTTCCCCGCCCACTCTCTCCCCGCCCACTCTTTCCCCCCAACTCTCTTCCCCCCAACTCTCTTCCCCCCCAACTCTCTTCCCCCCAACTCTCTTCCCCCCCACTCTCCTCCTCCCCGCACTCTCTCTCCCCCCTCCGCACTCTACCCCTCCCCAACTTTCTTCCCCTCCCAACTTTCTTCCCCCCCCACTCTCTCCCTTCGCCCCCACTCTCTTCTTCCGCACCACTCTCACTCTCTTCTTCCACACCACTCTCTTCTTCCCCACCACTCTCTTCTTCCCCACCACTCTCTTCTTCCCCACCACTCTCTTCTTCCCCACCACTCTCTTCTTCCCCACCACTCTCTTCTTCCCCACCACTCTCTTCTTCCCCACCACTCTCTTCTTCCCCACCACTCTCTTCTTCCCCCCAACTCTCTTCTTCCCCCCAACTCTCATCCCCCCCACACTCTCTTCCCCCCCACACTCTCTCTCTCTCTCCCCCCCACTCTCTTTCCCCTCCCACTCTCTTTCCCCTCCCACTCTCTCTCCCCCCTCACTCTCTCACCCCCCCCACTCTCTCACCCCCCTCTCTCTGTCTCTCTCTCTCTCTTCCCCCCCCTTCTCTTCCCCGCCCACTCTCTTCCCCGCCCACTCTCTTCCCCGCCCACTCTCTTCCCCGCCCACTCTCTTCCCCGCCCACTCTCTTCCCGCCCACTCTCTTCCCGCCCACTCTCTTTCCGCCCACTCTTCCCCCCCCAACTCTCTTCCCTCCCCAACTCTCTTCCCCCCCCAATCTCTTCCCCCTCTCCTCCCCCCTCTCCCCCTCTCCCCCCCCACTCTCGCCCCCCCAACTTTCTTCCCCCCAACTTTCTTCCCCCCAACTTTCTTCCCCCCAACTTTCTTCCCCCCCCAACTTTCTTTCCCCCCCCACTCTCTTCTTCCCCCCCCACTCTCTTCTTTCCCCCCAATGCTCTTTCCCCCCCAACGCTCTTTCCCCCCCAACGCTCTTTCCCCCCTCCACTCTCTTTTCCCCCCACTCTCTTCTCCCCACTCTCTTCCTCCCCCCCCCACTCTCCCCCCCACCCCCACTCTCGCTCCTTCTCCCCCACTCTCGCTCCTTCTCCCCCACGACTTTCTCTCCCCCACACTAATACAAAAGCAAAATACTGTGGATGCTGGAATCTGGAATAACAACAGAAATGTTGGAAATCTCAGCGGGTCAGGCAGCTACTGTGGAGAGAGAAACAGAGTTAATGTTTCCGGTCAATAACCCTTCTTCAGAACTGGAGTATTTGAAAGGTGCCTAAACGAAAGATGAGGTGCGTTGAGCTTCGTTGGAACAGTGTAGGAGACCACGGACAGAGGTGTCAGAGTGGGAATGCAGTGGAGAATTAAAGTCGTCATCATCATAGGCGGTCCCTTGATCGAGGATGACTTGCTTCAACGAGAGTTCACAGATGTTTCATTGAAGGTCCTGATGTTCCAGTCCTGAAATCCAGTTGAGGGGGTGGAAGATGCCTGTGCGTGGATTTTTATAACGTGTGGTGACCGTTACACATCAGCCACCACACGGGCTTGACAGAGCTAGGCCTTTATCCAGTAGCAAGGATTAACCAGGACAACTGGAGACCTGCTCTGCTGCACGGACCTAGTGCCGCACAAATATCGCAGTGTGGGCAAATCCGTGCTGCCCCTGGTCCCTCGGCTTTTCTGGGCCCTGTACCCTCATTCGCCGTGGTGCACCGGTGGTGGATGGAGTGAATGGTAGATGGGGTGCCACGTGATCCAACGATAATGGAATTTTTGACCATTTGGACAATCAATGAGTCTACAATAGATCCAGACACGAGGCCAGAAAAACCCCCAGTAGTGGAGAGCTTTGGGACCCACAGGTCCAAAGTCACTGGTTCCTCCCGAGCTCGCTACACTCACCACACGTCATGTGTCCGATTCCTCGTAGATCAGCATCTGTTCCTCCTCCGCTATTACACACTGCTCAGCAAGGATCGCCGGGCCGGGAACAGGAATCCAGGAAATTTCCTTTTCTCAGCCGAAGGGAGGTCTGTTACAAAGCTGGCCCATTCATCCCTCTGATCCTAGACCCACCCAGCTCCCACTCTCCTGTTCCCACTTGCCTTTCCCCGAGAGGTCGAGGTCACCCCTTGCTATGTGAGCTGTAACACTCTGAAATACTAAGTAAACATTGGACCCCAGGATAATGGGCACCTGAGCTTGTGCCCATCTATCCCCAAGCCACAAGATGCTGCTACAATAACAGCAGGATCTAAACCTTCCACACAGTTTCAGCAGGTTCCAGATGTAAAAGAGAGACAGCAATCACTGTTTAAGCAGAGTGTTTACTTTTTTTGTGATCAGACACGTCATTCCACATCTGAAATCATCCAACAAAGGGAGTTACAACACATTGCTGGGGCGAGATAGTAACTCTAGCAACAAGGAGCAACATAGCAGGCTAGCCATGTGTTGGCTCCCTCTACACTGTCCCATCAAACACTCCCAGGGCAGGTACAGCACTGGGTTAGATACAGAGCAAAGCTCCCTCTACACTGTCCCATCAAACACTCTGTGGTCCACTTCCCACAACAGCCCTCCTGTGTGACAGGCGACTGGAAGCTCAGGGTCACACTTTACAACCTTCAGGACTTAACGAGTTCAAAAATTTCAGAGCATAACCGCTGCCAATCTTTGGCTCCCTTTCCCCTACCTCCTCAGTGCCTGTTTCTTTTTTTTCTCCTTGTCTCTAATGGCAGTTGGCCATAATCCCACCATTCACACCCTATCTCGACTAATGTTTTTCTAGCTCCTGGCATTACCATTTGAATTTGGGCCATCATCCCTTTTATCTCTCTAATCTCTCTTGTCTTCCAACCTATCACAGACCTTCCCTTTTGTTCGTTCTCCCCCTCCCCCTTTCAGTGCTTATTAAGAATCTGTTCTTTTCAAACACTCTCCAGTTCTGACGAAGGGTCATCGACCTGAGACGTTAACTCTATTTCCTCTCCTTCTCGGCCTTTTGGCTAAGATCATGCGTAACTGACCTAACAGGGGAGTAACCACCATAACTCCAAGGTGGTTCTCCCTGGATCAGGAAGGTATATGCTTGCTTTTTTGAAAATAGGAGGTGGGTGGGGTGGCTTGACCCATCCACCTCCACGGAGGTGTGTGGGGGACCTGACCCATCCACCTCCATGGCACGAACCTAGTATTGCAGTACTTCCAGGAACGGTGCAGTGGCTCTAGGCCTTTTGGCTAAGAGCATTGGCGCAGAGTGATCCTTGACGTGTGCAAGATGACTTCTGGCGTTTGTGATTTGACAAAGAATTGGAACGATTGGCTACGAATTTCAAAAAAAAAAACTCTATTTCCTCTCCACAGATGCTGCCTGACCTGCTGAGATTTCCAGCATTTTCTGTTTGTATCTCCCCCACACTCTCTCTCTCTCTCTGCCCCATTCCATCTCTTCCCCCAATATCTCTCTCTCTCTTTCTCTCTCCTCCTGCCCGTTCCCCCCCCACCACCCCTGCCTGATTTTCGAAAGTTAACCCAAATGCCCTAGAAGCAAGCTCAGGCTCGAGAGGCAGGCTTGGCAACATGGTTCGGCCCCACTTCCGGCTTTCTCATATATCGTACCGCGCATGCGCGACTGGATCGAGCGCACATGGGCAAAAAGGGACGGGTCCACCGCGCGGATTCATAGAAAGACGTAAAAATGTTTGTGCAGATAATCACTTTGATTTTTTTTTCCTTTCCTCTCCAATTGCATTCACTCTCCAGCCTGATCACCTTGTGTCTACAAACTTACAAATTACACAGTACCAACTTATTTACTAATCATTTTGTGGATTTTGCTAATTGCGTATAAGCTTTGCATACTCATGGGACCCTCCAAAAGGCCCCCATAATGGGCAGAGCCTGCCAGACCTGCAGCTGATCCTCCAACCAGCGATGCACGCTGCGTATATGTATCAAAGCAATAATGACAGTAATGGTTAAACAAATTGAACAACTAAGAAAGCGTAAGCGAGCATACGAGTCCAGACGGATTACCCCACATTATATACCATTTCCCATCATTTGTGGTCTTCTAAAGTTGTGATTCCTTCCTCGATATCTTTATTATCCTGTTGCATATGAACCAAATGTTTTTGCGAGGTAGTTGTACGTTGAAGAATTGACTTCTAACTAAGAGATGGGGAGGAATTGGGTGGCTGAAGTGGTCCACCGACCTTAGTGCTTCCTTCTGAAGGGGCAGCTCCAGCAATTTTTCTGTAACGTTGTTGTGCAGGTGAGCTGGTAATAATATTTTACCTCAGACTTTGGTGCAACTGGGGAGAGACAGAACATAGGGGTATTAATCGGCAGAGGGTTTCCCCATGATGTAGGTGTGAGGCACATTTTGGAGAATGCTCATCCAAGGTGAACCTACACTCAGGTGTCGTGTGCTGGTACACATCACACCTATACAATCACTCGTTTCCAACTTGTCGGCAACATTCTAAGCCTGGGGCTAATCATGTGTCCTGTTTGATAATCAACCATTAAGGATGGTCTTGAAATTCCTTAAAGATAGTATTGTCTTTGGAATGTCCAATGACTCCAAAGGTTTCTACATTATACAACTGCACAGAAGGGACTGTAGAGTTCATGACGATCGGGACTGCCAATATGACTGGGACCTGTTCATCGCTGCCCTGAGAATGGGCCCGAGAAGTGAAAAAGGCCAGGTCATGTCACCTGATGCGTTTATATTCTTCCTCTGTCTCACTGGTTCCTAGCCAGGTGGCCAAATGATGATTCTTGACAAAGGAAGGAATACAATTAGATTCGAGGTAAGACAATTCTTTTTGTTGTAGGTAAGCATAAAGTTTCCATATATACTACAGGTAACTGCTTTGGAGACGTTCTGCTGTGCGTATACCTGATTGTTTTCCCCAATAATCTCATTGACCTTATCCGAGATGGATTGCCTGGTCACCACTATCTCTTGGGTGGATAACTATGTTTTACCTTGTTCATGGATTAGGTCCCCACTTTGGTCACTTAATTTGGTTAAAAGCCTTCAGTTGCCTCTGCATGTTCCCACATAAATTCGGCATCTATACGATTCAGGCCGGCCACACCAGCTCTGGTTCTTATTCCCATCCAATTGGTTAAACCTCTTTGTGTCGGGCCTTCGGCCCTTCATCCATGTCTGAGTGGCTCCTGAAAACTGTCCTTTGGTTCCTCGCCTGCGCACCCCCTCCCATTTCCTTCAACATGAGGTGAAACAAATTAAGGTAGCGACTGTGGCACAATCCGTCAGGCATATGCAGAGAGGATCAATTAAAAACAACCGGAACAATTTCAAAGCGCATATCATTATATAACAAATCTCCTGATTTCATCACTTCGAATCTATTTGTTTGTCGATTGGGGAGTAACATGGGACAAGGGGGACTCAGACTTCCAGCAGTTTTTTTACCTGGTTTCCCAATGGCCTCTAACCTCAGGAGAGCTGACATAGGCACTGTCGTCACCCAGTTCACAACGGATGTTACCACTGTGCCTAGTCCAGAACTGGGCCAGTTTCGAATCATAGAATGGTTACAGCATAGTAGAATGCCATTCAGCACATCAAGCCCGTGCTGGCTCTCTGCAAGAGCACCTCATGAGTCCAAGTCCCCCGCCCTTTCCCCGTAGCCCTGCAATTTTTTTTCTTTCAGGTACTTATCCAACTCCAAGGGAATAAAGGGTTATGGGGAGCGGGCAGGGAAATAGAGCTGAGTCCATGATCAGATCTGTCCCCAATCATCATCATAGGCAGTCCCTCGAAGCGAGGATGACTTGCTTCCACGCCAAAAAGGGATGAGTTCACAAGTGTTTCAATGAAGGACCTGATATTCCAGGTCCCGAACTGCATCGTGTAGGGTGGAAGACGCCTGTGCGTGGATTTTTTTAACGTGTGGTGGCCATTGCACACCAGCCACCACACGAGCTTGACAGAGCTAGGTCTTGGTCCAGTGGCAAGGAGTACCCAAGACTAACTGGAGACCAGCTCTGCTGCACAGACCGAGCGCGCACACATATCACAGTGTGGACTGGCCCGTGCTGCCCCTGGGCCCTCGCCTCTTCTGGGCCCCGAACTCGCACCTCTCCTGGGCCCCAGTCACTTCCCACTACGGACTCTTGCCGCTCCTTCGCCCCTCCTGCTGTGCCTATCCGCACTGCAATCAGCGACCTGGCTTTGCAGCCATCGCCCTCCTGCAGCAGCATGCGCTGCTCCCTGCAGTGGCATGCCACCGCACGCTGTTCCCTTCAATGGCCCCGACCTGCTGATGGTCTTGCTGGCCGGGACCGTGCTGACTTCCGGGCTGGGCCACACACAAACACACACTGAAACACACACACATACAAACACAAAAACACACACACACATACACACACACAAAACACACACACACACACACAGAAACACACACAGACACACATACAAACTCAGAAACACACACACACAGACACACACACAGCTCAGCCATGATCTTATTAAATGACGGAGCAGGCTCGAGGGGCCAAATGGCCTATTCCTGCTCCTATTTCTTATGTTTTTATGTTTCCTTTTGAAAGCAGCGATTGAGTCTGTCTCCACCACCCTTTCAGGCAGTGTATTCCAGACCCTAACCACTTGCTGTGTAAAAAAGCTTTTCCTTATGTTGTCTTTGGTTCTTTTGCCAATCACCTTAAATATGTGTCTTCTGGTTCTTGACCCATCCGCCAATGCGAACAGTTTCTCACAATCTACTCTCCAGATCCTCATGATTTTGAACACCTCTATCAAATCTCCTTTCAACCTTTTCTGCTCTAAGGAGAACAACCCCAGCTTCTCCTGTCTATCCACGTAACTGAAGTCCCACATCCCTGGAATCATTCTCGTAAATCTTGGGGATTGGACACAATACTCCAGTTGAGGCCGAACCTGTGTTTTATATAGGTTCTTCATAGTTTCATTGCTTTTGTGCTCTATACATCTATTCATGAAGCCTAGGATCCGGTAAGCTTTTTTAACCGCTTTCTCAACCTGCCCTGCCACCTTCAATGATTTGTGCACATATACCACTAGGTCTCTCTATTCATGCACTCCCTTTAGTTTATATTTCCTCTCCTCATTTTTTCTACCAAAATGTATCACTACACAGTTTTCTGCATTAAATTTCATCTGCCACGTGTCCACCAGCCTGTCCTTTAAGTCTATCACTATCCTCCTCACTGTTCACTATACTTCCAAGTTTTGTGTCATCTGGAAATTTTGAAATATTGCCCTGTACACCCACATCCAAGTCATTAATATATATCAAGAAAAGCAGCGGTCCCAGTACCGACCCCTGGGGAACACCACTGTATACCTTCCTCCAGTCCGAAAAAACAACCGTTCACCATACTCTCTCTTTCCTGTCACTTAGCCAATTTCTTATCCATCTGCCACTGTCCCTTTTATTCCATTGGCATCAACTTTTCTGGCAAGCCTATTATGTGGCACTTTGTCGAACGCCTTTTGGAAATCCATGTACACTACATCAACCATATTACCCTCATCAACCCTCTCTGTTGCCTCATCAAAAAACTCGTTCAAGTTGATTAAACACGATTTGCCTTTAACAAATCCGTGCTGGCTTTCCTTAATTAATCCACATTTGTCCAAATGACTGTTAATTTTGTCCCTGATTATTGTTTCTAAAAGCTTTCCCGCTATCGATGTTAAACTGACTGGCCTGTAGTTGCTGGGTTTATCTTTACACCCTTTTTTGAACAATGGTGTAAACATTTGCAATTCTCCAGTCTTTTAGCAACACCCATGTTTCTCAGGAGGATTGGAAGATTATGGCCAGTATATCCATGATTTCTTCCTTCACTTCCCTCAGCTTCCCATCTGATCCTGGTCACTTATCTACTTTAAGTACAGCCAGCATTTCTAGTACCTTATCTTTATCAATTCTTATCCCATCCAGTATCTCTGCTACCTCCTCCTTTACTATGTCTATGACAGCATTTTCTTCCTTCATGAGGACAGATGCAAAGTAAAACGGGATTTAAACCTTTCGCATTTTAACCAGTGAAACTCCCTAAACGGGAATCATGCTCCTAGACCAACAAACTGCCAGCGTTTAGTGTTTGAATTAGTAACACGCCATTCTTTCCATCAGGTTGGGGGGATATTTTCCCTTTTATCGGGCACCCCGACATCCCCTACAGGAGGGGCAAATATGCCAAATTGGTCTTGCATTTCTTAAAAGTGAGGTGCATTCTGGTTGTAAGAAATAGTGGGAGTTTTTTGAAAAGTGAATCTGGGCTGTGATACTTTGAGCAATGGCTGATCATGTGAGAGAGCGAGCACCAAAGTTTTCTGACAATGCGCTGGAGGTCTTGGTGCAAGACATGGAAAAAAGGAGAGACGGGGAGGCTGGAGGCCCTCCAGACATATGCTCAGGAGGCAGTCAGAGGTCAATGCCAGCAGTGTTGCTCCAAGAACATGGAAGAAGTGCAGGAAGAAGTTTAATGATCTCATACGAGTTGTTAAGGTGTGCGAGTTCAATCTTCAAGTGACATATCCTACCAACTGCACCACTAGCCTCATCAACTGCTCAATTCACTACAACCCCATCACCCACCCACCAACAATCTCTGTCAATCAGTACTCAACCCTTCAATTAATATGCTTCACCTCACACACTTGGCATTGTGGCAAGCACATGTGTGTGGGTTCCAGACCGGAGTCATGAGCCATGTCATGAGTGAATAACCCTTGTTGCCAGCAGCCAGACTTTGACTTGCCATTGTGGGTCAAATACAGGTGGCATAGAGGACTGCTGCAGAACGAAGGAATTCTGACTGTTGCCTGGATAACATGCATTCATCGGCATGATGCGCTGCCTGTAGTCACACACCAGCTGCACACTGAGGGAGTGGAATTGTTTTTGGTTCATGAAAATGGCCGAGTTCACTTGAGGCGCATGCAAAGCAATGTGTGCAAACCCTTGTGCTCGCTCCGTCTGTTTGTCTCTGGCTAGAGGGTATGAGATGGCGTCTCTCTGTTTATAGAGAGCCTCAGTGACATTCCTTATGCGGCAGTACATTGAAAACTGCGAGATGTTGCTTGTATCTCCAGCAGCAGCCTGGAAGGAGCCAGACGCATAAAAGTAAAGAGCCATGGTCACTTTGTCAGCCACAGGCAATGCTGTCCTTGCCCTGCTTTGAGATTGCAGTTGTGCTTGCAGCAGTTGGCAGTTTTAAGTCACAAGCTCTTTTGTGAAGCAAAGATGTCTTATGCAATGATCCTCGCTGAGCTTGAGGTAAAAGAATTAATCCCTAAAGACACTTGGGGGGATATGGCCTCCTGTTAGCTCTTCTCCTTCTCCTCCTCCTCCCTCTTCTAGCAGCTTGTCCTGCCCTGCGTGGCCGCCTTCATTCTCCCAGTCGTGCTCAATTCTCAGAGCAAGTTTTAGCAGGCCACCCATGTCTGGAAGTTACTTGTTTCAGCAAATGAACAGAGATGTACTTCAGCACCAGCTAGAGCACTCCCTGTAAACTATTCAAACTTTAGCCAAGAATAGGAAAGCTCAAGAAACACATACAATTGTATCAGCAGCCAGAAGAAATCATCCAGCAACGATCCTGTAAGTAGTTCATGATCCCTTTTAAATAGAGCTGGTGGGGTGTCCTTCATTCCGTTTAACGTCGCGTTTAGCTGTACGAGGTTAAGACAGGGTGTTGGCTGGAGTGTTGAAAACGGAAGCGCTGGCATCAAATCAGCGTTACACCCTGATTAATGTCATAATCTGCCTGCTCTGCATGCTGCTGGCGGTCGTTGGGTGCGTGCATGCAAATCCCTTTACCAAGGTGGTGTCCAGCACACTTCCCATCAGAAGTCTGTGGGCGCATGTCGGACCCCATTTTTGCGTATTTGATTGCTAAGTAGCGCCTAAGAAACGGGCGCTACAGAGTCCAATTTAGGCCCCTCCCCCCTTTTAAGTGTCTTCAAAGCTGCTTGGCAACCAGTCTTTGGAAGATGTGTGCAAGGTGGTTCCTTTCACATCTGAGACCTGGGTTTGAAACAACCTCATTATAATGGGATAAAATCTCTGATCCTGGGTCTTACATGGACTGGATTGAGATTTTAGTATAAGTTTGCTTATATTTAAGAGACAACCAGATTTTGCAGTTGTCCACTTTACAAGATTCAAGGCCGATTTGGCGCTCGTTCCTGTGTGAAATAACAGTTCCTCAAATCACCAATCTTTTGTTCTGTCTTGTTTATTTCTCTGTACTTTTTTTAGAAAGCTGTTTATCCGCTTGCATTCAGCTGACTGCAGACGATTGAATGATGTTGTGATAAGCGGTTTCCTTTGTGGAGTGTGTGTAGGGATGAATGATGAGCATTGGCTTCCTATTGATGAGTAGCTCCTTTAATAGAAACATAGAAAATAGGTGCAGAAGTAGGCCATTCGGCCTTTCGAGCCTACACCACCATTCAATAAGATCATGGCTAATCATTCCCTCAGTGCCCCTTTCCTGCTTTCTCTCCATACCCCTTGATCCCCTTAGCCGTAAGGGCCATATCTAACTCCCTCTTGAATATATCCAATGAACTGGCATCAACACCTCTCTGCGGCAGGGAATTCCACAGGTTAATGATAGTGTGCATGCAGTGTGAAGACTGGACAAAAATCGTCAGTTTATTTAAAGATACTTGTCAACTGAGGCATCTTAATTTACACCATTGTAAAGTGTTAATGATATGAAATGCCACGATGGCTGCCAGTGAAGGAGGCCGGGAGACTGTAAATGTGAATGTCAGCAAGTTTAAACTTGTGCTAAGTCAGTCGGGAATGCAATTAGCTCACCATCATCATAGGCGGTCCCTCGAATGAGGATGGCTTGCCTCCACATGATAGAAAGCTGGTGATTGCTGAAAATATCTTCGTAATGGGCAGCGTGCTCAGACAGTGCAGCAGGGTTGTGGGATCTCGGTTCACACACCTGTTCTCTTTCACTGCTAAGCTTCTGATCTTGGCTGCTTCAATCTCGGGAAGCACAAAGTACATCCCACAGAGGTATAGGGGAGTCATGGTTAGGACACTGCCACACATCTAGTCAGCAGTTTGTTGAGTTCAGCATTGCCAGAGGCCAGTGGGGGGGAGCAGGGGAGGTTTGTTTGCTTACCCTTATTAAAATACAAAAATTCTGATAATAGTTAATCCTTGGGGTGGGAGGGGGGAGGGGGAGGTGGGGGATTCATTGCTCCTAATATCGTCCTCATTAACATATTATTGTAAAGTTCCTTTGTGTACTATTTTCAACACACTCTTGAAACAAGTGGGTGACAACTGCATTGAGCATAAGAAAAAGAGAAAGATCTTGCATTTATATAGTGCCTTTCACGAACTCAGGATGTCCCAAAGCACTTTACAACCAATGAAATACTTCTGAATTATAGTCACTACTGTAATATAGGAAATGCGGCAGCCAGGTTGAGCACAGCAAGTTCCCACAAAGAGCAATGACAAAAACAGATTATCTGGTCATGGTCACATAATGACCAGATAATGTCTTAGTGATGTTGCTTAAGGAATAAATATTGGCCAGAACAACTGGGAGAACTCCCATGCTCTTTGAATAGTGCCATGGGATCTTTTACATCCACCTGAGCAAGCATCAAGTTTCACATCTGATCCAAAAGCAGGCAACTCCAACAGTGCCGCAGTCCTTTAGTTTCTACACTGAAATGTCAGCTTAAATTTAGTGCTCAAGTCTCTGGAGTGGGGCTTGAACCCACAACTTTCTGACTGTGAGGCGACAGTGCTACTGAGCCATGGCTGATACCTAAAAGAGTGAAAGTCAGGAGTAGCTCACGGGGTAATCTTATACATGTGTGAGCAGTGCATTACCGGCACCAGTTCTAGCAGTGAGTGGAAACTGTTTGATGAAGGGTTTTGGTATTTGTCCGACACTGAACAGCGGAGTGGTAGGGTGCTGATCCACACCAAGCAGTCCTCGCACAGTGTCTCTGTTGCTATCTTGTACTGAGATCCGAGAGAAATAAAAACATTGTGAATTGGAATTCAGAGACTTGCGAAGCAGAATAATTGCAGCTTAAATGCTGGAAGAGAGCTTATACGTTTTTAATGCCTGGATTGAAAAAACGGGAAGCAATATTGTGAATGAAAGCAGTTTTAGGAATAGAACACTCTTCCTGATGAACTGAAGGGCAGACTCCTGCTAAATGTGTGCTTTCATTTTGGATTCATAGCCAAACCAACAATATAAGAACATAAGAATTAGGAACAGGAGTAGGCCATCTAGCCTCTCGAGCCTGCTCCGCCACTCAACAAGATCATGGCTGATCTGGCCGTGGACTCGGCTCCACTTACCCGCCCGCTCCCCATAACCCTTAATTCCTTAATTCTCTTATTGGTTAAAAATCTATCTATCTGTGACTTGAATACATTCAATGAGCTAGCCTCAACTGCTTACCTGGGCAGAGAATTCCACAGATTCACAACCCTCTGGGAGAAGAAATTCCTTCTCAACTCGGTTTTAAATTGGCTCCCCTGTATTTTGAGGCTGTGCTCCCTAGTTCTAGTCTCCCCGACCAGAGGAAACAGCCTCTCTGCCTCTATCTTGTCTATCCCTTTCATTATTTTAAATGTTTCTATAAGATCACCCCTCATCCTTCTGAACTCCAACGAGTAAAGACCCAGTCTACTCAATCTATCATCATAAAGTAACCCCCTCATCTCCGGAATCAGCCTAGTGAATCGTCTCTGTACCCCCTTCAAAGCTAGTATATCCTTCCTTAAGTAAGGCGACCAAAACTGCACGCAGTACTCCAGGTGCGGCCTCACCAATACCCTATACAGTTGCAGCAGGACCTCCCTGCTTTTGTACTCCATCCCTCTCGCAATGAAGGCCAACATTCCATTTGCCTTCCTGATTACCTGTTGCACCTGCAAACTAACTTTTGGGGATTATGCACAAGGACCCCCAGGTCCCTCTGCACCTCAACATGTTGTAATTTCTTCCCATTCAAATAATATTCCCTTTTACTGTTTTTTTTTTCCCAAGGTGGATGACCTCACATTTTCTGACATTGTATTCCATCTGCCAAACCTTAGTCCATTTGCTTGACCTATCAGAACTTCCACCCAGCTGTTAAATTCTATAGTATATACCAGGGTTATTTTTGGATGACTGAATGTATGCAGGGATCATGTCACTCTGTAATACATAATAATGTGACAATAGTAATTTTCTGAAAGCAATTTTCACTTTGCAGTTTGCGATTTCCCAGCCTGTTTCACCCTTGACACTCAAAAGCCTCCTGAAAGTCTGCCAAACAGTTGTAACCTTATCTCACTAAGGCTCTGTCAGCCCTCTCATGTGGATGTAAAAAATCTCATGGCATTATTGGAAGAAGAGCAAGGAAGTTGATGTGGTGTCCTGGCCAATATTTATCCCTCAAATAATATCACTGAAACAGATTATCTGATAATTTATTGCATTGCTGTTTGTTAGATCTTGCTGTGCACAAATTGGCTGCCGCATTCCCTACATTACAGCAATGACCACACTTCAAAAGTACTTAATTGGTTGTAAGTGCTTTCAAATAGCCTGAAGTTGTGAAAGGCGCTGTATAAATACAAGTTCTTTCCTTGCCATTCCAAGGTTGCAAAGCCTGGACTGTATATCAAAGACACATCGGAGGTGAGAGAAATTCTATACACCAAGATTACAGGCAATTACAGGGTATTAAGCAGCAATCTAAAGTCTTCAACACTGACACGTAGACAACTAATATCTATTTCATGCACACAGATGTCTTCCAGACTGCTTATCAAATTAAAATGGCCTGATTTCAAATGACTCAGAAACTCTTCACTTCTAAAAATATCTTGTCATACTAAGTGGGTCTGAGCTTTGACCTGTGACAGCCAGGCAACAATACTCCCGAACGCTGCCTTCTGCTCACAACTGGGAGAAGGAGGGACAGCACAAATGTTTAAAAAAGCTAAAGGCTTTGTGACATTTGCATTGAGTGCTTGGAAATTCTTGCACGAGTCGCAATACCATACAGTGAGGTATGTGTACTTCAAGGATCGATATTTAGGGAGAAAAATTGCCCTTCCTTATAGCCCCATTAGTGCCTCAGGGGGGCGCAATGAGATTATCGCCCAGGAGAAGTTTGATAGCCTCTCCGAGAAATTGCCGGGGGGGCGGTGTGTCGTTAGCACGCGGCCCGCGATTTGCGCCCTGGGTTGGCACACATACGACGATGACGTAATTGCCGTGCGTGCCGACCCCTCACTGGCCTGCGCTGACCCCTTTGCGCCCCGCGGGGGGAATTGCTTCGCCGGCACCGAGGATGGGAGACATCCGCCACCAGGCGCCCCGTAATATTTTTCTGTTGGCCCGACAATGGCAGCCCTCGCCTCGACCGTGCTGCCATCCTGCAGCCCGGCACTCCATTTTGGATAGCGGGCTGTTGGCCTGGTCAGGGGGGTCCCTGGTGACCCTGTGGCGGTCGTTAAAGGGACTGCAGAGTGCGCAGCGATTCTCTTTAATTGAAGGCGAGGGGCATTCTATGCGGACTTTGCGGCAGGGCTCTGGGCTCTACTGCCCCAGGGGCGCCTCTCTACAGACGCGGAGTGCCTCCGATAGTGCTCTGCCTCCGTTGACAGGCGGAAGGGCCAAATTCCTACTCCTGGTCTGCATCGCCATGCTGCGCCTCCTGATCGTCATCTTTCTCTTCCTCCTCCTGAGGTGAAGCTGCAATCCCCAGTGGCAATGCCTGGGCCCTCATGATGGCCAGGTTGTGCAGCATGCAGCACACCACGATAAAGAGGGAGACTCGATCAGTGGAGTATGGAAGGGTCCCTCCAGAGTGGTCAAGGCAGTGGAACTGCTGCTTCAGCACCCTGATAGTCTGTACTACGCGTTCCTGGTGGCGGCATAGCTTTCGCTGGCTCAGCATGGGTGGTGGGGTTGCGGAGGATGACATCAGCCAGGTGGCTAGAGCATAGCCTTTGTCACTGAACAGCCTGCTGCGACCTGCATGTGGTGGCTGGAAGAGTTGTGGCACATTGTTTTCTTGCAGGATGAAAGCATCATGGCTGCTGCCAGGATAGCGAGCATTAACAGCGAGGATGAGTTGCCTGTGGTCGCACACCAACTCCGCATTCTGCTAAGGTGCCCGCAATGCTACGTGGGTACAGTCAATGTCGCCCTGAACCATGAAGAAGCGCACTATCCTGGTGAAGCCACATAAGCACTCCTGTTTCTCCCTCATCAAGCTGAAGTTGATGTAGTCCATTCTCCTGCTGTACAGAGAGCTTCCGGATGCAGCAATGTGTAGCAAACTGCGAGATGTTGCAGATATCCCCTCCTGTAGCCTGGAAGGAGCCGGTAGCATAGAAGCTCAGCGCTGCTGTGACATTCACTGCCACTGACAGCAAAGTCCTAGTCCCGAGGTGAGCCTCTAGGTCTGGGTGCAGGAGGTGGCAGAGCTCCGTGACCACCTCCTTGTGTAACTGCAGCCTTCTTAGGCACTATTCCTCTGACATATTTATTTAGGAGAATTGCTCCCGAAAAACCCTGGGTGGTGTGAGGCCTCCTGATCCCACCTCGACAGCCTCTCCTCATGCCTGGCCCCACATTGCCCAAATTCCATCTCTGCAGTCGGCGCCTACCAATTAATCGCCACAGGCTAAGGCAGTGTGGCAGCGCTGCCTCCCCCCCACCCCACAATCAATATGCAGAGCTTCACACCGCTGAGTTACTGGTAACTGTAACCAATGAGCAGCCATAGCAAGTCAAGAGCTACGCACTGTGCTAGCAGAATAAGTAGCACTCACTCTGACCTCTGACCCGGTTGCTCATCCCTTTAAATACCGGCCCGGCAGCGCCCACCGCAGGTATGCACGCCTGCTTTCTTTGGCAAGTTGAGCACCAGGTAGCAAGTGAGACGCAAAAAACAAATTTTGCGTCCAGGACGCTCGTGGGGCATTACACGCGTACTGACAGCATGATCTGGCTGGTGCTAAAGGGCAAGATGGTAACTGTTAGCACCGCAAACTGCGGGCACCGCAAAAATTGCTGCGCCCGACGGGAAGCCACGAGCAGCGTTTTACCGCCACTCCAGGGCACTAACAGGTGGTGCCAACCAACCAAATTTCGCGCCCTAAACGTTTAGCAACAAGGTTTTTTACATGAAAGAAAGTATCTTTTAAAAGCGCCAGTTATGTAGCCCAGATTACTTCTGCACATTAGCACCAGGGAACGGTTCATGTCTGAATGCACTCCCAGTCTCCACATCTTGTTTTTCCTGAGGGCTAGATTCAGTGTTGCATGGTTTAAATCTAATGTCATTATACGCTTCACAGAACAGCAAGCTCGAGGCGGGACAGAACCACAATCGACATCTCAAGGCAGCCTTTTTTATCGCCCCTAGCATTTGTTTTAAGCAGGTTATCTAAAAGACTTCAGCCAGTATGTGATCAGGGCAAGCGATCTCTTTAGTAGGCTCCAATGGTAAGCAGTTGGCTGCATTTCATGCTAAGGGCTAAGAAGAGAAATTTATTTAATTAAAAACTAAGTCCTCATCCATCAATCACTTCACTTGTTCACAAGAGTTTTTTTTGTTGGAAAATTTGTAAATCCATTCATGCTTGGTAGCCTCATGGTCTTTAGTATTGCAGCTCACTGATGCCCCTTGAATTCAGATAGTGAGGTGGCTCGTGGAAAAACGTTACCTCAAATTTGAAATTACTTTTTCAATTTTGACCATAACTCTGAACACATACATTAAGGGGGCGAAATTGCCCCGCGCCCCTTTTGGAAGCAGTAATCTTCCGGGCTGGGACATTTATCGCCCGGCTCGGAAGTTCCACCCCCGGCGTCGAATTCAGCCCTTCCACCCCGGAACAGAGGCATAGCGCTATCGGAGGCTGTGCAGGGGCGCCCCCGGGGCGGTAGAGCGGCTCTGGAGCCCCACCAGCAATCTCAGCCAATTACAGGGGAGGGCCACTGCGCGCTCTACTGTCCCTTTGGCAGCCACCACTGAGTCATCGGGGATGCCCTTGACCGGGCCAACAGCCTGCCACCCAAAACGGAGTGCCAGGCTGCAGATGGCGGCCCGGTCGAGGCAAGGGTCGCCATTGTCGGGCCGACAGAAAAATATGGCGGCCACGGCTCAAACGCCTACCCTTTACAGGGTGACAAGGTCCCTCACAAGAGATTGCTGTGCAAAATCAAAGCACATGGTATTGGGGGTAATATACTGACGTGGATAGAGAACTGGTTGGCAGACAAGAAGCAGAGAGTCGGGATAACCGGGTCCTTTTCAGAATGGCAGGCAGTGACTAGTGGAGTGCTGGCGGGCTCAGTGCTGGGACTCCAGTTCTTTACAATATACATTAATGATTTAGATGAAGGAATTGAGTGTAATAGCTCCAAGTTTGCGGATGACACGAAACTGGGTGGCGGTGTGAGCTGTGAGGAGGATGCTAAAAAGCTGCAGGGTGACTTGGACAGGTTAGGTGAGTGGGCCAATGCATGGCAGATGCAGTATAATGTGGATAAATGTGAGGTTATCCACTTTGGGGGCAAAAACAGGAAGGCAGAATATTATCTGAATGGTGGCAGATTAGGAAAAGGGGGAGGTGCAATGAGACCTGGATGTCATGGTTCATCATTCATTGAAAGTTGGCATGCAGATACAGCAGGCAGTGAAGAAGGCAAATGGTATATTGGCTTTCATAGCTAGGGGATTTGAGTATAGGAGCAGGGAGGTCTTACTGCAGTTGTACAGCATCTTGGTGAGGCCTCACCTGGAATATTGTGTTCAGTTTTGGTCTCCTAATCTGAGGAAGGACATTCTTGCTATTGAGGGAGTGCAGCGAAGGTTCACCAGACTGATTCCCGGGATGGCGGAACTGACATATGATAAGAGACTGGATCAACTGGGCCTTTATACACTGGAGTTTAGAAGGATGAGAGGGGATCTCATAGAAACTTATAAGATTCTGACAGGACTGGACAGGTTAGATGCGGGAAGAATGTTCCCAATGATGGGGAAGTCCAGAATCAGGGGACACAGTCTTAGGATAAGACTGAGATGAGGAGAAATGTCTTCACTCAGAGAGTTGTTAACCTGTGGAATTCCCTACCACAGAGAGTTGTTGATGCCAGTTTAAGAGGGAGTTAGATATGGCCCTTACGGCTAAAGGGATCAAGGGGTAAGGAGAGAAAGCAGGAAAGGGGTACTGAGGGAATGATCAGCCATGATCTTATTGAATGGTGGTGCAGGCTCGAAGGGCCAAATGGCCTACTCCTGCACCTATTTTCTATGTTTCTATGTCACTCCGCGACCTGCGAAGCTAGCGGAGACATCGGCCAGCGCCGTCCTCAGCGCCGGCGGGGTAATTTCCATGAATGTTCCATGAGTATCCCCATCCTTAATGATGGCGGAGCCCAGCATGCCAGTTCAAAAGACAAGGCTGCAGCGTTTCCAACCATAGTCAGCCAGAAGTGCCGAGTGGATGATCTATATCGATCTCCTCCTGAGGTCCCACCATCACAAAAGCCAGTGTTCAGCCAATTTGATTCACTCCACGTAATATCAAAAAATGGCTGAGTGCTCTGGATACATCAAAGGCTATGGGCCCCGACAGCATCCCGACTGTTGTACTGAAGACTTGTGCTCCAGAACTGGCCACGCCTCTAGCCAGGCTGTTCCAGTACAACTACAACACTGGCAACTACCAGATAATGTGGAAAACTGTGCAGGTCTGTTCTGTCCACGAAAAGCAGGACATATCCAATCCAACCAATTACCACCCCATCTGTCTACTCTCCATCATCAGCAAAGTAATGAAAGGTGTCATCTACAATGCTATCACTTACTCACCAATAACCTGCTCAGTTTGGGTTCTGCCAGGACCACTCCGATCCAGACCTCATTGCACCCTTGGTCCAGGCATGGACAAAAGAGCTGAATTCCAGAGGTGAGAGTGACTGCCCTTGACATCAAGGCAGCATTTGACTTGAGTGTGGCATCAAGGAGCCCTAGTAAAATTGAAGTGTATGGGAATCAGGAGGAAACCTCCTCAGACAACAACAACAACTTGTATTTATATAGCACCTTTAACATAGTGAAACGTCCCAATCCGCTTCACAGGAGTATGATGAGATAAAAATTTGACACTGAGCCACATAAGGAGAAATTAGCACAGGTAACCAAAAGCTTGATCAAAGAGGTGTGTTTTAAGGAGCGTCTTGAAGGAGGAAAGAGATGTAGAGAGGCGGAGAGGTTTAGGCAGTGAGTTCCAGAGCTTGGGGCCTAGGCAACAGAACACACGGCCACCAATGGTTGAGCGATTATAATCAAGGATGCTGAAGATGGCAGAATTAGAGGAGGGCAGATGTCTCGGGGGGGGGGGTGCGGTGGATGGATGTGGGGTTGGAGGAGATTATTACAAGAGTTAGGGAGGGGAGGGGCGAGGCCACGGAGGGATTTGAAAACAAGGATGAGAATTTTGAAATCGAGGCGTGGCTTAACCGGAGGCCAATTTAGGTCAGCAAGCACAGGGGTGATGGGTGAGCGGAACTTGGTGCGAGTTAGGACATGGGCAGCCGAGTTTTTCATCACCTTTAGTAGGGTAGAATGGCCAGTCAGGAGTGCGTTAGAATAGTCAAGTCTAGAGGTAACAAAGGTATAGATGAGGGCTTCAGCAGCGGATGAGCTGAGGCAAGGGCGGAGACGGGCGATGTTAAGGAGGTGGAAATAGACGGTCTTAGTTATGCTGTGGATATGTGGTCGAAAGCTCATTTTAGGGTCAAAAATGACACCAACATTGTGAACAGTCTGGTTCAGCCTCAGACAAAAGTTCAGGAGA
This sequence comes from Pristiophorus japonicus, assembly GCF_044704955.1. Classification (NCBI taxonomy): domain Eukaryota; kingdom Metazoa; phylum Chordata; class Chondrichthyes; family Pristiophoridae; genus Pristiophorus; species Pristiophorus japonicus. Next base: position 96,983,490 of record NC_091988.1, read on the forward strand.
GGGCTGGAGCCAGTGGCTAGGGAATGGAGTTCATGGCAGGGACTGAAAACAATAGCTGCGGTCTTCCCAATATTCATTTGGAGAAAATTTCTGCTCATCCAGAACTGGATGTTGGCCAAGCAGTCTGACAATTTAGAGATCGTGGAGGGGTCGAGGGCAGTGGTAGTGAGGTAGAGCTGGTGTCATCAATGTACATGTGGAAACTGATGCTGTGTTTCTCATGATGTTGCCAAGGGGCAACATGTAGATGAGAAATAGGAGGGGGCCAAGGATAGATCCTTGGGAGATAGAGATATCGATGTGGGGGTGGGAAGAGAAGCCGTTGCAGGTGATTCTCTCAAGCAAACAACGAAGCAGTCCATGTCTGCATGCAGCAAGACCTGAACAACATTCAGGCTTGGGCTGATAAGTGGCAAGTAACATTTAGGCCACATAAGAGCCAGGCAATGACGCTCTCCAACAAGAGAGAGTCTACTTCCCCTTGATATTCAATGGCATTACCATTGCCGAATGCCCCACCATCACTATCCTGGGGGTCATCATTGAACAGGAACTTAACTGGACCAGCCACATAAATACTGTGGCAAGAAGAGTGGGTCAGAGGCTGGGTATTCTGCGGCGAGTGTCTCACCTGCTGACTCCCCAAAGCCTTTCCACCATCATCAAGGCACATGTCAGGAGTGTGTTAGAATACTTTCCAGTTGCCTGAACGAGTGCAGCTCCAACAACACTCAAGAAGCTTGACATCATCCAGGACAAAGCAGTCCGCTTGATTGGCATCCCATCCACGGCCTTCAACATTCCCTTCCTTCACCACCGGCGCACTATAGCTGCAGTGTGTACCATCTGTATAATGCACTGTAGCAACTCGCCGAGGCTTCTTCGGCAGCATCTCCCAAATCTGCGACCTCTACCACCTAGAAGGACAAGAGCAGCAGATGCATGGGAGCACCATTACCTGCAAGTTCCCCTTCAAGTTACACACCGTCGTGACTTGGAAATATATTGTCATTCTTTCATCATCGCTGGGTCAAAATCCTGAAACTCCCTCCCTAGCAGTACTGTGGGAGTACCTTCACCCCAAGGACTGCAGCGGTTCAAGGTGGCAGCTCACCACCACCTTCTCAAGGCAATTAAGGATGGGCAATAAATGCTGACATTGCCAGCGAGGCCCACATCATGGAACAAATGAAAAAAATCTAACCGTTGGATCCCTGGTAAAATTCTGGTGAATCTGCGCTAAGGTCAATATATCCTTTCTAAGGTGCGGTGCCCAGAACTGTAGACAGTACTTCGACGTGGCCCCGACCTGTGAGGAACACCAGAGGCAGGTTGGGGCCTTAAAAAGAGCGTGAAGGCATGCCACTACAAGATACAGCGCATGTTGTTGCAGGAGGGCGGCGGCTATGAAGTGGGCGATTGGATTTGACGTCACCCAAATCCAGGTCGCTGATTGGCAGGTACAGCAGGAGCGGCGAGGTCAGGGCAAAGGAGCGACAAGAGTGTGTAGAGCGACGAGATTGGGGCCCAGGAGAGGCATGAGTTCAGGCCCAGAAGAGGCAAGGGCCCAGGGGTAGCACAGGCCAGCCCACACTGCGATATGTGTGCGCACTAGGTCCATGCAGCAGAGCTGGTCTCCAGTTGTCTTGGTTAATCCTTGCCACTGGACCAAGACCTAGCTCTGTCAAGCCCATGTGGTGGCTGGCATGTTAAAAAAAAATTCACGCACAGGCATCTTCCACCCTTCAAGATGTAGATCGGGGTCTGAAATATCAGGTTCTTCACTGAAACACCTGTGAACTCATCCTTTTTTGGCATGGAAGCAAATCATCCTCGATTCAAGGGACCGCCTATGATGATGATGACACAGTGCTCCAGATGTGGTCTAACCAGTGCTTTATATAGCTATAGTAAAACTTCCTCCCCTTCATATTATATTAGAGAAGTTATGTTCAACTTGTATCGAACCTTGGTTAGACCACACTTGGAGTACTGTGTCCAGTTCTGGTTGCCATATTAGAAAAAGAATATAGAGGCATTAAAAAAGGTGCAAGAAAAATTTACAAGATGATACCAGAAGTGTGAGTTTATACTTTTCAGGAAAGAATAAACAGGCTGGGTCTCTCTTCTCTTGAAAAAAGAAGGCTGAGGGGTGACCTAATAGAGGTCTTCAAAATTATGAAAGGTTCTGATAGAGTAGTCAGAGGGAAAGAATGTTTCCACTTGTGCAGAAGAGCAAAACTAGAGGCCATCAATATAAGATAGTCACCAAGAAATCAAGTAGGGAATTCAGAAGAAATTTCTTTAACCAGAGAATTATGAGAATGTGGAACTCACTATCACAGGGAGTGGTTGAGGTGAATAGTATTTAAGGGGAAACTAGATAAGCATATGTGGGAGAAGGGAATAGAGTGTTACGCTGATAGTTAAATGAGGAAGGATGGGAGGTGGCTTGAGTGGAGCATAAACACCGGCATGGATTGGTCGGATCTAATGGCCTGTTTCTGTGTTATATATTCTATGTAATATTCTAGCCCTCTAGTTTTAAAGGCTAAGATTCCATTAACCTGTTTGATTATTTTTTTGTACCTGACTACATTTTAGTGATTTGTGTAGATATATCTCTTTGAACCTCCACTGTTCTTAACAGTTCACCATTTTAAAATGGTCCAAAATGGATGACCTCACACTTGCATTCATTGAAATCCATCTACACAATTTGGCCCACTCACTTAATCTATCAATGTCTCTTTATAATTGTATGCTGCTGTCTACACTACTTACTATGCCACCATCTTTGTGTCATCATAAAACTTGGATATATGACTCTCTTTCGTGTTATCTAAATCATTAATAAATATAATGAATAATTGAGGCCCCAGTTCAGTTTCTTAATTTAAACATAAATGAGGATAATACAGAAACTTGCTCAATCACAGTGCTGAGGGAGTGCTGCACTGTCGGAGGTGCCGTCTTTCGGATGAGACGTTAAACCGAGGTCCTGTCTGCTCTTGCAAGTGGATGTAAAAATCCCATGGCACTATTTCGAAGAAGAGCAGGGGAGTTATCCCCGGTGTCCTGGCCAATATTTAGCCCTCAACCAACATAACAAAAACCGATTATCTTGTCATTATCACATTGCTGTTTATGGGAGTTTGCTTGTGCGCAAATTGGCTGCTGCATTTCCCACATTACAATAGTGATTACACTCCAAAAGTACTTAATTGGCTGTAAAGTGCTTTGAGACGTCTGGTGATCGTGAAAGGCGCTATATAAATCCAAGTCTTTCTTTCTTTCACAGTTGATTCCTCGTATTCTAACAGAGGTGCATAATAAAATAGACTGTGCGTTACTGCTTTATACTGAGTTCAGATGGATTCTTTTGTTAAAAAATGACGGTGAACTTGCATAAGAAGGACTAACCTCAGGCAATGTATGAAGTGAAGTGGACATCAAAGAGGAATAAATTTGTTGCACTCATTTGAGCCAGAGCCGCAGTATCTTTAATCTCCAAGTCTTGATGGCTGTGACTTCTCATTTTTTTAATTTGTAAAAGTTAAATGTGTCTGTCTCCCTTCCCCAAGTTGATGTATGGATAACAGCACAACTGCTATCAATGTCACTTCATTAAAGGCCAACAAAAAATGTAGGCCAGGCAAAGCCATTTCTGCTTCCCCAATGTTTACAATATGAGTAGAAACAACTGGCATTTAGTTGGCACCTTTCAGGAAGACAAACATCCCAAGGTGCAAGTGAAGAGGAGAGGCTTCGGGTGGGGGGCTGAGAGGGCTGAAAGCTCTGCTACCATTGGTGGGGCCGAAGGGAGGGGTCAATGTAAAGAAGGGCAGATTTGGAATTTGGCGAGGACGTTAGGCTGGGGGAGGTTGCAGAATTAGGGTCGGATGAGGTCATGGAGGTATTTGAAGATGATGGCAAGGATTTTAAATTCAATGTGTTGAGGGACAGAGAGCCAGTGTAGATGAGCAAGTGAGATTTCATGCAGGACAGGATAGAGGCAGCTAAGTTTTTAACGAGTTGGAGTTGGGAGGCCAACAAGAAGGATGTTTAAAAATGGAGTTTGGTGGTGATAAAAGCATGGATAAGAGTGATGCAGTTGCAGGGGCTTAGCTAAGTGTGGAGCCAGATAGTGTTGCAGAGGTGGAAGTAAATAGTGTTGGTGATGGATAGAATGTGGGTTTGTAGCTCAACATGACAGCCTACTCCAGCCTGAACTTGTGGCTGCAGAGGGAAATAGTCAGTGGTAAAGTAACATGGTTTATGATGAGGGCCAAAAATTTGGTTTAGTTCAAACAAACTTTGGCTCGTCCACGGATAGATCTCCTGGAAAAGATCTTTGGAAAAGGGAAGAGAGGGGGAGATGGGAGAGAAACTGCAGAGTGGTGGGGAATTGGATGTAGACTGGGTGGATGGGGAACTAGGGACGAGGAGGCAGAGGTCGTAGCAGAGACAACTGCACAGATCGTCTTCATCCAAAAGGCAAAAATCCATGAGGTATTGCAGGTTAGGGTAGAAATTGGCAAGGCAAAGGATTTTGAGAAAATAATTTGTAATGAAGAAAAATAAACGTGGGTTATCATTGCTGCCAGGGTGATCCTTGAATAGGATGATTTGACAGAGTAAAACGAGACACTCTATAGAATGAAAATTAAGGAAACTCACCCAACTAAATCATGAATTGGAGACACTGGATGTCGTTAGAGATTTAGGGGAAAAATTTGTCTCCTAAGCGCCTCCCTTTAGCGCCAGCAGATGGCACTAATGAGGCGCTAGAGCAATATCGTCGGGGCGAGGTGAATCCAGCATGCACGCCAAATCCCGCCGTGCCCTCCTTGGTAGCGTTGCCGGTAAGAGGTATCATCCGAACGCCAACGCCAGGTGGTTCGTGACATCAGTGAGTGTGCAATGCTTACTGACCGCCTGACATGCTAAATTGATTCTTGCCACTTACCTTAGTGCCTGGAGTGAACACCGACAGGGAGAGCTGGCATGAAGCACCAGGAAGCCAGCTCCCGTTATTTAAAGGGATCATAAGTAATGAGTTGTAGCTGTCAGGTTAGTGCAGTTTCAGTGGTTTCTTGTCAGTTTCACAAACTGCAACAGTTTTTTCAATAATTTCAAGGTTCTTTTGTATCAGATGTGTTGTGGCAACTAAAAAGTAGCTACATTCATTCTTCAAAGAATCAAACTGCTAAACTTGGTAACATTAACTTGCATGCCACCTCATCCTCCAGGATCTACGGCAGAGGGGAACGTAGGCAGTGAGAAAGATGGGAACATGTGCTCAGAGAGATGAGGAGGGCCAACAGAACAGGAGGCCCTACTCTCCGAGGGTATTCCGAGAGCACTTCTCCTACCTCCAGTTAAGCGAGGAACAGTGTATTTGAAGGCTCCGCTTCACCACGGAAGTGGTCACAGAATTCTGCAATCTCCTGCAACCAGACCTCCAGCCTGAGAGCAGGGCGACCACAGCTCTCAGTGGCAGCCAAGATCACCGTCGCCCTCAATTTCTTCGCCAGCGGATCCTTCCAGTCTGCAACAGAAGACTCGCGGTTCACCATCCATCACTGCATCCGGGAGGTCACACAGGTTCTCTACAGTAGGAGAAGGAACTGCATTTCCTTCCCTGTCACTAGAGAAAAGCAGGACGAGCGTGCATGTGACTATGCAGGATAGCAGGATTCCCCATAGTGCCATTGACTGCACCCACGTGGCACCCACCAAAAAGGCTACTATCACTTAATGTGCAGTTGGTGAGCGACCACGTACATTGAATCCTCACCGTCAATGCCCGCTATCCTGGCAGTAGCCACAATGCCTTCATCCTGCACCAGACCGATGTGCCAGCATTCTTCCAGCCACCATGTCGAGCTCGCGGATGGTTGCGCGGAAACCAGGGCTATCCATTCTCCAGCTAGCTCATGACTCCCCTCCACAACCCCAACACTCCTGCCCAACGTTCATATAATGAAAGCCATGCTGCCACCAGGAACATCATTGAGTCGATCATCGGCCTGCTGAAGCAACAGTCTGCCATGACCGCTTGGGAGGAGCCCTCTAGTACTCGGCTGAGCAGGTGTCTCATTTCGTGGTGATCTGATGCTTGCTGCACAACTTGGCCATCATGAGGGCACAACACATGCCACCAGGAATTGTGGGACCACTTCAAGACGAGGAGGAAAAGGAAGATGAGGAGTGAGGGAAGAGGCAGCCACTCGGAAAATCGCCTTCCTGATTACCTGTTGCACCTGCAAACTAACTTTTTTTTGGGATTCATGCACAATGGAAACTTGGGGGGTGCCAGGACCGCCCTCCGGGAGCTGCCTGTCTTTTACAGGGAACTCATCAGGGTCTGGAACAAAGTCTCCACCAAGCGCAGATCTCCGCCGGCTGGAGTGGCGGCCGTCCTGCAGGAGCCGCTGCTCGGGAATCCGTACCTCCACGGCCGAGGTTTCATGTGGCGGTCGGAAGAGAGGGCTGTGGCTGGTGAGGTGACCAGGGTCAGGGACCTGCTCGATGGCGGAGGAGCGGGCTGGATGGCGCCAGACACGCTGGCGCGGCGCCTAAACTCTGCCAACGTCCGCCACGCGGCCGATGCCATCGAGTCGCTAAAAACAGCTCTGGGCCCTGACTCCGTTAGGTGCATCGAGGAGGCTCAAGCACGTGGGGAGATCCCGTCCGAACTGACCCCCGTCCGGACGGAATTCCTCATCGGCGCCAAACCCCGGAACCTCCCTCGGGGGCCGGCGCCTCACAACTTGAGCCGCCTCGGGGAAATCCCCTCCGTGCCTTTCAGTTCCGCGCGGAGGGGTTTCCTTTACGGGCTGCTCCTGCACACCCTCAACTTTGCCATCCTCGCCGGCCGTCCGGACACGCCATGGCGTACCATCTTGCCGTCCGGAGGAGGCGGGGGTCCCCGATGGAGGGCACTCTACGCAGGGGTCCTCCCACTATTCATCGGGGACTTGGCCTGGAGGGTGGTGCACGGAGCAGTGCCGTGCAACAAATTTTTAAGCCGGTTCACAGACTCCCAGGCCGCCTGCAATTTCTGCGGTCTGGAAGAGTCCGTGTTCCATAGAAACATAGAAACATAGAAAATAGGTGCAGGAGCAGGCCATTCAGCCCTTCTAGCCTGCACCGCCATTCAATGAGTTCATGGCTGAACATGAAACTTCAGTACCCCCTTCCTGCTTTCTCGCCATAACCCTTGATCCCCCGAGTAGTAAGGACTTCATCTAACTCCCTTTTGAATATATTTAGTGAATTGGCCTCAACTACTTTCTGTGGTAGAGAATTCCACAGGTTCACCACTCTCTGGGTGAAGAAGTTTCTCCTCATCTCGGTCCTAAATGGCTTACCCCTTATCCTCAGACTGTGACCCCTGGTTCTGGACTTCCCCAACATTGGGAACATTCTTTCTGCATCTAACCTGTCTAAACCCGTCAGAATTTTAAACGTTTCTATGAGGTCCCCTCTCATTCTTCTGAACTCCAGTGAATACAAGCCCAGTTGATCCAATCTTTCTTGATAGGTCAGTCCCGCTATCCCGGGAATCAGTCTGGTGAACCTTCGCTGCACTCCCTCAATAGCAAGAATGTCCTTCCTCAAGTTAGGAGACCAAAACTGTACACAATACTCCAGGTGTGGCCTCACCAAGGCCCTGTACAACTGTAGCAACACCTCCCTGCCCCTGTATTCAAATCCCCTCGCTATGAAGGCCAACATGCCATTTGCTTTCTTAACCGCCTGCTGTACCTGCATGCTAACCTTCAATGACTGATGTACCATGACACCCAGGTCTCGTTGCACCTTCCCTTTTCCTAATCTGTCACCATTCAGATAATAGTCTGTCTCTCTGTTTTTACCACCAAAGTGGATAACCTCACATTTATCCACATTATACTTCATCTGCCATGCATTTGCCCACTCACCTAACCTATCCAAGTCACTCTGCAGCCTAATAGCATCCTCCTCGCAGCTCACACTGCCACCCAACTTAGTATCATCCGCAAATTTGGAGATACTGCATTTAATCCCCTCGTCTAAATCATTAATGTACAATGTAAACAGCTGGGGCCCCAGCACAGAACCTTGCGGCACTCCACTAGTCACTGCCTGCCATTCTGAAAAGTCCCCATTTACTCCTACTCTTTGCTTCCTGTCTGACAACCAGTTCTCAATCCACGTCAGCACACTACCCCCAATCCCATGTGCTTTAACTTTGCACATTAATCTCTTGTGTGGGACCTTGTCGAAAGCCTTCTGAAAGTCCAAATATACCACATCAACTGGTTCTCCTTTGTCCACTTTACTGGAAACATCCTCAAAAAATTCCAGAAGATTTGTCAAGCATGATTTCCCTTTCACAAATCCATGCTGACTTGGACCTATCATGTCACCATTTTCCAGATGCACTGCTATGACATCCTTAATAATTGATTCCATCATTTTACCCACGACTGAGGTCAGGCTGACCGGTCTATAATTCCCTGTTTTCTCTCTCCCTCCTTTTTTAAAAAGTGGGGTTACATTGGCTACCCTCCACTCCATAGGAACTGATCCAGAGTCAATGGAATGTTGGAAAATGACTGTCAATGCATCCGCTATTTCCAAGGCCACCTCCTTAAGTACTCTAGGATGCAGTCCATCAGGCCCTGGGGATTTATCGGCCTTCAATCCCATCAATTTCCCCAACACAATTTCCCGACTAATAAAGATTTCCCTCAGTTCCCCCTCCTTACTAGACCCTCTGACCCCTTTTATATCCGGAAGGTTGTTTGTATCCTCCTTAGTGAATACCGAACCAAAGTACTTGTTCAATTGGTCTGCCATTTCTTTTTTCCCCGTTATGACTTCCCCTGATTCTGACTGCAGGGGACCTACGTTTGTCTTCACCAACCTTTTTCTCTTTACATACCTATAGAAACTTTTGCAATCCGCCTTAATGTTCCCTGCAAGCTTCTTCTCGTTTTTATGGAATGCACAAGGTTGCAGCCCCTGTTTTATTATTTGAAGGGGCTGCTCCTGAAATTCTGGCTGCACTTCAGTCCCACTCTCCTGATCTTTGGGCACCCTGTGCGGAGGGGAGCGGGTAGGTCCGAAGGCCTCCTCGTAGGACTGCTCCTGGGCACGGCCAAGGGTGCCATCAGCCGGTCCAGGCAGCGGGCGGTCGAGGGGGTCGTTCAACCTGACTGCCTGCCTCTCTTCCGCTCTTACATCCAGTCCAGGGTGTCCTTGGAGATGGAGCACGCGGTGTCCACCGGTACGCTCGCGGCCTTCCGCGAGAGGTGGGCACCGGAGGGACTGGAGTGCATCATCACGCCCGGCAACCAAATTTTAATTTGATTTTACGTTTTAAAGTTTAATTTGTTTTAATTGCCGGTGCTTTTAGTGTCCCCCTCCCCTTTTATAGGGGGCACCGGAAAAAAATTTGATTTTAGCGCCCCAAAAAAAAAAACCAAAAAAAGAAAAACACAAAAAAAAACAAAAAAAAGGGGGAAAAAAAGGGCCTTGTAAATGTCTGGAGTGTCACCCAGGTCGGGTGGCACCGTTTAATGTTTTATGTTTTGCAGGTGAACTCCAAAAAGAGTTTCATGCACAATGGAATGTTGGCCTTCATTGCGAGAGGGATGGAGTACAAAAGCAGGGAGGTCCTGCTGCAACTGTACAGAGTATTGGTGAGGCCGCACCTGGAGTACTGCGGGCAGTTTTGGTCACCTTACTTAAGGAAGGATATACTAGCTTTGAAGGGGGTACAGAGACGATTCACTAGGCTGATTCCGGAGATGAGGGGGTTACCTTATGATGATAGATTGAGTAGACTCTTTACTCGCTGGAGTTCAGAAGGATGAGGGGTGATCTTATAGAAACATTTAAAATAATGAAAGAGATAGACAAGATAGAGGCAGAGAGGTTGTTTCCACTGGTCGGGGAGACTAGAACTAGGGGGCACAGCCTCAAAATACGGGGGGGGGAGACAATTTAAAACCGAGTTGAGAAGGAATTTCTTCTCCCAGAGGGTTGTGAATCTGTGGAATTCTCTGTCCAAGGAAGCAGTTGAGGCTAGCTCATTAAATGTATTAAAATCACAGATAGATAGATTTTTAACCAATAAGGGAATTAAGGTTATGGGGAGCGGGCGGGTAAGTGGATCTGAGTCCACGGCCAGATCAGCCATGATCTTGTTGAATGGCGGAGCAGGCTCGAGGGGCTAGATGGCCTACTCCTGTTCCTAATTCTTATGTTCTTATGTTCAACCGGCCTTCTGGAAGGGCAGTCCATAACCACCTCATCAGACTGCGGTTCGAATTAATTAAACTCCATATCCCCATTGCTCACCATATCCCCATCATTCTATCCCTATCGCAGGCTATATCACAATGCAAAGCTGACATAAGATACACCACAAAAGAATCCAAACTGAATTAATAAATTTATCAAAAATCATTGAACAATTATTTACAACAAACATATTAACTATTCACTCTTGTGCAATTCCTTAGTGCCTGTCGTTACTGTGCCTTTGCCTACTCTAGTACGCCTACAAAGTGTTGGCTCAGTGGTTGCAGCAGGGCTGGTGGAAGGCTTCAGAGTGCAGGATGTCCTCAACCAGTTCTGGACCTGGAAGGCCTGGCTGTAAACTGCACCACCTCAGCATGGGTAGCAGCAGTCTGGGCTGGCTGGATAACAGGCAGCGACAAAGACAATAGCGGAGTGGCAGCAGAGGGAGCAGGAATGCTGTCATCCTGAGAGAGTACAGCATGTTCCTGCTCCACTGACCCACTGCCACTTCCCCAGGGCTGCACCTCAGCATCACTAGCAAGCTGTTGGAGCACAGCTTGCTGACCTGCTGCAACACCATGAAAGTCCTGGTCGACAGTGGTGGACCCAGCCACGATGGCCTCAAACAGAGCTTGCAGCGCATCAAGCTGAGACTGCATGAGAGTAGTCTGAGATTGGATACTGCCAAGCACAGACTGTATTACAGCACTAAGACTTTGCAGACTGGAAATGATGTGGCTCCATGGTGTGCGCAGAGCCTTGTGCAATGTTGGAGGCGGTCTCCTCCACGCTCCTCACCATTGCCGATCAGCTCTCGGACATGCTTGCCATTGCACCTATCATCTCGGTGCATGCCCATCACCCTTCTTCTAAATGCCTCCCCACCATCGAGGTTCACCTCTGAGTCCTGTGCAGCAGAACTCACATGTGAACCCACCCCCCCAACCTTGCTGCAGGCCACTCATCCCCAGTGCCTCACCCTGTGCAGATCCTGCTACTATACTAGCCTCTAAAGAAAGTGCCGGCATCTGAGCTGGTATCTGCTGCTGAGAGATGCTCTTTCCCTCTAAATATGTGACACAAAATGACTTCCTCAATAGCATTATAGTCTGAGAGCCAGTAAATTCTAAAATCAAGCTGTTTGCCTGAACAGACTTGCTTGGAAGCAATCAATTTATTTGAGGTTAGAATATATTCGAGGTTAGAGGGTTGCAAATGATGCATTATTGCATTAGAAGTTGTAATATAAGTCTTTGATTTGAAAAGCGACAGATTCAAGTGACAGAGGCTCTTGAGAACCTCTTCATCTCAATCTAGAAAAGGCTCGCAGTTCAAACCGCAAGTTTCCAATCCCAGAGAGTTATCTGTTTGTTAGAACCATGATGGATGAGTGTTCTCACTAAGCTGTAAATAAAGACATATATCAGGTGGGATCACAAGACCCCTGTTATCTACATTGGATCAACCCCTGTGCTTGTGCTTGATTACAGCAGTCTGATTGTATTCTTCCCACACCTGTCTCTCTTATCCTTCACATTTTTATCTGATTTCAGGCATTTTGTAGGGTATTTGAGATCTTTAAATTTAATTCCATTAACAAGCTCTCTATTGAGTTGCACTGTGCAGCCTGGAATAATTCCCAGTGGCTTTACTCATAGTTTATATTTCATGCTCTGTACTGTACGATTGAAGAGCCAATGTGTCACACTCTGTACTGTACAATTGAAGAGTCAATGTGTCATGGTCTGTACTGTACAATTGAAGGGCCAGTGTGTCACGCTCTACTGTACAATTGAAGAGCCAATGTGTCACCCTCTGTACTTTACGATTGAAGAGCCAATGTGTCACCCTCTGTACTTTACGATTGAAGAGCCAATGTGTCACGCTCTACTGTGTTATTGGAGAACCAGTGTGTCACGCTCTGTGCTGTACGGATAGTGCATCACACTTTCACTCTATGAATAGTGTATCACATTCTGTACTGTACGATCAAAGGATGTTGCAGTAAAAACCTGTACTGCACACTGCGTATTGGGTGAAGTGCTCATATTTCATCCCATGCAGAGTTCCCACCTGACAGTATAGTATCCTGGGCTCTGGATGGCCTGAAACAATAGCCTCTTTTGTTTGCAATGCAATCACTTCAGGATGCATATTGTGCTCTTCACCGTGATGTCACCAGACCAACATAACAAGGTAGGGAGGCCTAACGCGAGGGACCTGTGTAAATAAGAAAACTGACATTTTGTTTCATAAAACCTCAAACTAAATAAAACGGGAGCAGAATTTTAACCAAAAAGTACTCCACACGCCCCTCCCCCCCAACCGGTGATACTCCTAATACAGCATGGCACCATTATTAGGCCACATCCATCACCAATGGACCTCAGCACACTTGGCTCATGTGTTTCTGGGCCTCCATTCACAGCCTGCCTTGCTGTGGGATGTTGACATTCAAAACTGCTCCCTCTCCCTTTCTACTTCAGCAATAAAAGGCCAGCCCAGCATCCTTACAAGTGGAAAGTGACTATTAAAAATCATATTGTGAATAGAAGTACTGGTGCAATAGCCCCCCACTCCTACACAAATCCGTGTCCCATTATTCTATGGTACTCTGGTACTCTGTGTTGGAGCATTTATTTAGAGTGGCCCTCCAGCAAGGCACTGCTTAAGATTATAGCCCTTGACAAAATAAGCAACTCTACATGGGCTTTCTTTTCTCTTTAACTCCGTCCTCAGATGGCACTCCTTGTGCATCAGTGTGATGGTCCTTGGGGCTTCTCTGAATGAGACTGACAACTTTGTATCATTTAGTTCACATTGTGGACAGTTCTTCTTGCTGTGGACTCGTGCCCAGTGGAAATTGTAGGATAAGATTCCTCTGTGCTTTTTGAATCACAAACTGGTAAAGTAATTTATGAATAAACACAGGAATTTTCCCCCTATGTTCAAACTACCCTAAATCCATTTTAGTTGGAACCCTTAGAGCCAGTAAATAGAGAACAATGAACATTAGAGAACACACAAAACCCACCAATCTGAGCTGGGTTTGAGCTTAGGTCCCAGAGGTGAAATCAACTGAACGACCCAGTCGCTTAGAGAAATCTATGTGTCAGCTTGGCTCAGCTGGTAACTCTGATCTCTGAATCAGAAGGTTCTGGGTTCGACCCTTGAGCAAAGAATCTAGACTGACACTTTAGTGCAGTGCTGAGGGAGTGCTGCACTGTCAGATGTGCAGTCCATTGGGTGAAACGTTAAACCGAGGCTCAGTCTGCCCTCTCAGATGGATGTAAAAGATCCCACGGCACGATTGGAAGAAGAGCAAGGAGTCATCCCCTCCCCTGTCCGAGTTGAATACATCCTGCTACAAGAAAAACTTGATGCCAAATCTCAGTGGATCTCCTGGGGGTAGGCTGGTGGGTGTTGAGTGGAACACATGGTTCTGCTATAATATTGCTCCAGGTGACTCTCTGCTCCTCTCCCAGCAGTATGAAGTGTTGTGTTTTGTAAAATCCAATTTTCACCCACCACATATAACCATCGGTCTGATGCACAAGGTGCAGCTGACTTTGTAACCCATGGCTCTCCTTGGTAGATTTATTTATAGATCAAGATAATTGGTCCGGGAAGGTAGGAGAAGTCTGGTCAGAAAAACTAGGATTAGAAGTTACTTTTGCAAAGACAATCTCTGGAAAAAAAATGAGTTAATTATTGAGATCAGGAACCTATGGAACCACATCCCCAATCTGATTCGTATGCAGGGACAAGCATGGAAGTGACAGGAAGTCGTATAGAAACCTGCTTTGATTCTCAGATCCTTCTGTTCTCTCAAAAGGATAACAGTCACAAGCACCGATCACTTTGGGTCCCCTGAGCAACACTGTCCACTGTCTGCACCAGAAACTCTTAATATATCTTCTCTTCACCACCTTCATTTTGTGTTAGCTTAAAGAAATTGGTAAAAATTGCCCCCATATAGTTGAGGGGCAGGCAAGTCCACCATAGGATTCTGCTCTTGCTGCCCTTGAAGTGGCCACTTTGAGCTGTGTGATATGGACTTGGCTTTCCTCCCTTTCTCTCGAAAATTATTTCCCCTTCACTTGGTGTAACTCACATTATTAGCACAGCAAGCAAGTGCCAATTTGTGTGCCTTATCCAATATTCACATCTTTCTTGCAAAATATTACCTTTTGTTTCCAAACTCATATGATGATGAATAAATGAAAATGCAATTTTGCTGTTACTTGCACTTGACATAATTGTGACAAAATTGGCACACAACTGTTGTCTAAGTACATTACTGTAAGTACGTTACTTATTCAGACGGACAGAATGGCATTTATTCATAAGTTACTTTGTTGGCTCATCACTTCCATGCCAGTACCTTCCGTCTCTTGGCTCTTGTTGGTTCTAAAACAGTTTACGAGCTGACACAGTGTGTGGTTATCAATATGTTGAAATGGTGGGAGGGGTTGTATTGAGATTCACCTTGAAACTGCTGTGAGGCACAGTCCAACAGCCAATCATAGAGAAGCTCAAATCACCGTTGACCAGTATTGTGGCATGGGAAACCAAAAAGGCAATAGGAAGGAAAGTAACAAATAATGCATGTCAGTATGCGTATTGATGTGGGTAATAAATGTTGAGCTCTTCTCCCCAGATTGTGCATTGGACAATGGGCACTAACTTTTTGAAGACCTTGGGGGTTCAATTGGCTAACCACCAAAAATGGGCATAGGGGTCACAGTACCCGATTAACGTGCACCTGTTCATTGCCTTAAATTAGTGCTACCTACCCTTTTAAATTATTTTTGCGTGCAGCCAGCGGTATCCACGCTGTTCAATGGTTGCATGCATCAGCAGGAGGCTTGATATCGTGAGTGGCAACCTGCACCTCTTAAAGGGGAAGTGCATTGTGGCTGTAGGAAGTCGTGGGAGTTTTTTGAAAAGTGAATCTGGGCTTTAATACTTTGAGCAATGGTTGAACATGCGGGAGAGCAAGCACCAAAGTTTTCTGACAATGCACTGGAGGTCTTTGTGCAAGAGGTGCAGGAGGCCCTCCAGACATATGCTCAGGAGTCACTGGGAAGAAGTAGAGGCGGATTTCAATGCCAGGAGTGTTGCTCCAAGAACATGGATGCAGTGCAGGAAGAAGGATTTGTCAAGGTGAGTGAGTTCAATCTTCAAATGGCAATTCATGAGTGGATAACCCTTGTCGCCCAGTAGCCAGTCTTTGACAAAGGCACTTGACAGATATGGCCTCCTGCTGAGAGTCCTCTTCCCCTCCTCCTCCCTCTTCTAGTAGCTTGTCTTGCTCTGCGTGGCCTCTCTTCATTCTCCCAGTTATGCTCAATTCCAAGAGGAAGGTCTACCAGGCCACCCATGTCTGGAAGCAACTTTTCAGCACAAGCTTTTCAATGAACAGAAACGCACTTCAGCACCAACCAGAACACTCCCTCTGGAGTATTCAAACTTTAGCCAAGTACATGAAAGCTCTAAAAATGCATACAATTGCACCAACAGCCTGAAGAAATAATCTAGCAACTAACCTGTAAGTAAATCATGATCCCTTTAAATAACGCTGGTAGGGGGTCCTTCATTCTGTTTAACATTGTGTTCAGCGAGGTTAAGAGTGTAATGTTTGAAAATGGCAACGCTGGCATCAAATCACCGTTGCACGCTAATCTGCCTGCTCTGCATGCTGCTGGCGGTTGTTATATGTGCCAAGATGGTGTCCTGCGCACTTTTCATCAGAAGTGTGTGGGTGCATCTCGGACCCATTTTAGAGTGTTAGGTTGCCGTGTAGCACCTAAGGAACAGGCGCTATAGAGCCCAATTTAGCCCCATGATCCCTTAGTTAGAAGCTGAATGTGGGCAAGAGCTGCTCGATCTTTGCCTGCCGGCAATCACTCAGTACCCTCATCACGTCCGTTCTTGGCGGCATTTAAATGAGGCCTGGGAGTTTAAAATAACTCGGCGAGTATGTTTCACCAAATTTAAACCAGCGAGTATGTTTCACCATCATCCCCGCCCATCTGAAACATGTTCCCAATTGCAATCAACCCCCTAGTCATTTTGTCAGGCACAATTCTGTGATGTCTGTTTTTAATCATCAACTGGTTATCATTTAAAATCATTTGTCACTCTTACTAACTGTAAGTAAAGTGTATTGTCTTGACATCTGTTTAATACTTGATGTATACACTGTATTGCTTCACTTCCCTGATACAGCCCGCTTCCTGGAGCACTCAAACTATTCAAAATAAATGTAATGTACAGAAATAAATGTAGATTCAGTGATCTGCAATGTAGACAATTAAAACTGACTGGATATCCATGTTTCAGTCTGCAGCTGCCCGACACACCTCACGCACTGACATGCTCCTTCAATTAATCTTCATTTCCATCCAATTAGAAGCGTAATAAGTGTCACACACAATGCACATATTTAATATACATCATAATAGTTTCACAAAACAACATGTTCCTAATGAATCATTGCAAGTAACTTGTAACTCATCTTGTCCACTCAAGAAGAAAAACTTCAATTGAGTAAATTTAAATGATTGTGTTTCAAAATCTGGAGACAAGAATACCATTATAGAAAAATTCAAGAGAACAAAAACCATGTCTTGTGATGTGATTCCTGCGAAGGAGTAAACAGTGGTCAGCTAGAATTCCTGCTCAACACTCCAAATTTTAAATGCTGTTCTCTTGAGTCGTTCCATAACAGTACTCTTGTCTCCAGTCCCCCTGTTAAGTGAAGTTCCTGTGAGTTTTTATTTGTTTATCTGCCCCATATTTCCTCTCAGGTGGACATAAAATTCCCACAGCACTGATGGTAAATGAGATCAAACATTTTTGCAGGCTGAAATTCATCTCGGATGGTAATGCAAAATGGGCAGCCTGTTTTACACTCTACCCAATTCAAGTCAATGCAAAAGAAAATCAGGTGGAACATAAAACAGGTTTCCCATTTCCTATCGCCCATTAACTACTGCCCAAATCGAATTTACACCCCTTAAAGTAACACAAAATCCAAATAATTACACATAACTGTGGGAAAATATGAGTGCAATAAGTGAAAGAGGGAGCTCAGAGATACATTTTTCCTTTGTGCATATAGTATGGCTTTCAATTGGGCCTGTGTTCATTCTGCCTTCTAATTAGAAGCCTTGCGTCTAGTATAAGCTAGAGCCAAGCATATTGAGCAATGGTTAGAACTACTGAAGGGAGCTGCTGCCAGTAACAAACATTGGGGCCAATAACATGGGGGGAATCATACAGAGACACTCAAAGACACAGAAATACTCAAAGCTAATAGGTAATGTTCTCTACCATGCTTCCTGTATTTAGTATAGAAGAGCTTAACCATGCAATAGGCACAGTAAATAAATGGCTGGCAAACTGGTGTTAAAATAATGCTGCCATTTTCATAATTAACTGGCAACAAAAAGAGATATAGTTCCATTGAGGTGTTCATAAATGCTAGAAGCATTCATATTAATGTGCCTGTGTGGCATTAGGGAGCTTCAATGTAACAGGAGTATCAGAAATATGGTTAACCGCAGGAGATAAATATAATATGAAAGAGTTTAGCGTATTCAGAAAAGATAGAAATGTCAGTAGGCTAGCTCTCTTATTCTATGTTCTTCTAGGCGGTAGCGGTCACAGGCTTGGGCTGTTCGGTCGTAGAAGCCTTGGTAAGTTGCTGCAGTGCCTCTTGTAGATGGTTCACACTGCAGGCTTAGTGCACTAGTGATGGAGGGAGTGAATGGCCCAGAAATTGCAGTCGGAGGCTTCCCGCGGGCGGATTCCTCCGACCTGAAAAATTTCTATGCAAGTACCTGGTGGTCCCGGAGGAGCATGGGATTCCGTTGGGGAGGCCTGCTCTTCCCTCCCGTCCTCCAGGTTCCCCCGCAAAAGGTGCTTCACGTGTGACCGCTCAGCCATTCAGGCACAGTATTCCACAGCTTTCTCATTAATGAGAAAAAAAAAACTAAAAACACTAAACACCATAATAAAAAATAAAAAAACACCTCACAAAATTAAAATTAATTGAAATTAAAGTTAATAAATGCCTTAGAAAAAAAAATATTTTTACGATTTTAAAAAAAGTTTTGTAATTAGGATTAAAAATAAACTTACCTTAGTGGGCAGGTTTTTTTAACAATAAAATGTGTTTTTTTTAAATTTAATTTAATTATATTTTTGTATGGTTTTAAAACTCTTTGAGGACATTTGCTGGGCAAGATATGGGTAAATCCCGCAATCTTGCCCTTGCAAATGTCCTCGCTCCTGATATGCGTACGGACCCGGGGAGGCCGGGATTTCCAGGCCTATGTTTAAAGTGGTGGATGGGGTGCCAATCAAGGGGGCTGTTTTATCCTGGGTGGTGTCGAGCTTCTAGAGTGTTGTTGGAGCTGCACTCATCCAGGCAAATGGAGAGTATTCCATCACACTCCTGACTTGTGCCTTGTAGAAAGGCTTTGGGGAGTCAGGAGATGAGTCACTTGGCACAGAATACCCAGCCTCTGACCTGTTCTTGTAGCCACAGCATTTATGCGGTTGATTCAGTTCGATTTTTGGAGACCCCTAGGATGTTGATGGTGGGGCTTCAACAATAGTAATGACATTAAATGTCAAGGGGAGATGGTTAGACTCTCTCTTGTTGGAGATAGTCATTGAGTGGCACTTGTGTGGTGATAGAGATCAGACGATCAAGTATGAAATATGATCCGAAGTTCAAGACTGTCTGGGACCAGTATCCAAGGATGCAATTTTAAAAAGTCAAACTTGAAAGAAATGAGGAGATACTGAGACTGAATTTATGGTAAGAACTGGATTTGAATAAGAAGTTATCTAAATGAAAGTAAGTAGTGGGTACTTGTTACTCGAGTGATGTGAGGAGGGGAGAAGGCATTGATTGGAGTGCTCCAGGAGCTGGTGTTGGGGTTCATACTTTTTCTAATTTACAACAAAGATTTGGATTCAGAAATTGAATCTGAAATTGTCACTAAACTAAAGGGGCTGATGGGCGAGTTGAGTCTGATTAGAGAACTAAAGACCTACAAAAGGAGCTGGATAAAATCTGTAAGCAGGCAGAACATTGGCAGATGAAATTTAGCATGGCAGATGTGAAAAGTACTGCCTGTGGAAGATAAAATAGTCAGCACATGTGCACCATGAATGGTGTTGAATTAGCTAAGGACGAAGTTAAAAGTGATGTCAGTATGTAGTCTGTTAACACCTCGCCCGTACAGTCAACTCGTTGTGATGCTGAAATCAACAAAGCCATTGAAATGGTGAAATATATCGCAAAATTACTAGTTATCCTGAAACTGTACGGACTCTGTCGGACTGCACCTGAGCCTTGTGTTCAGTTTTGGTCATCAAGACACAAGGAAAATGTTCAAGCCATGAAGGGAGTACAAGGAAGATGCATCCCTAGTATTAGAGGATTGAAGTCTGAGGGAAAATAGGAGAAACTTGGGTTTTCCAGCCTCGAAAGGAGGTATCCGAGAGGGGACATTGAAGAGGTATACAAGTTAGTTAACCTGGAATACTAATTCATGCTATACTGTGAAAGTAGGATAAAGGGACACAGATTCAGACTAGTAGATTGCAAGTTTAGGAGCATTATCATCAAGTTCTTCTTCGTGCAAAGACTTATCAACCCTTGGTATAGACCTTTAAGGAGGGTAATGAAAGAAAGGAACCTGGAGTCATAAGATACAGTTGGATGTGCTGTGATTGGGGGAGAGGGGGTGTTGTAGCGTTTTCATTGACCACTCAGCGTTGTCTCACCTGGGCCAAGCATCCCTTGCAGTAGAGAGGGTGTACATAACCCCAGCTCGTCGCCACCCTACAGCAGCTTAGCAAAGATCCAGAACTCAGTGGGGTTAATAATGTGTCATTCTACTCCCTGGTGTTAAGTATTGGTGTCCCAATCCGGTGTACCATTGTTCGAAGAAGGCCATCAGGATTTGGGTTAATTCCCAATCCTAAATCCTATTATTTCTGCATATAAATAATTCCACATTATCAGTCTACTTGATACACTGCATGTTACGGAAAGCTGAACGATTTGTGCTTTTCTGCTTCCAAGATCTGACATTAGAAATTAATCTGATAGTAACTGTGACAAATATTGAGTGACGGAGTGTACATGCCATGTGATGATCAGAGTCATTCATGCATTGGTGGACTGGATGAAGCCATCCATTTACTATCTCCAATTTTCTCAGTCACCATTGTTACTGTAAATCCTTCTATCACTGCTTTCCAAGTACATGCACCAGCAAAGCTAGTTTTCTGTTCAGATCAGTAGAGCATTCCTTAATAACCAGATAATGTCCTCAAAGTTCCATGAAACTTTCTAGCAAAACTCTTTAAAAAAAAAAAAAAACTGCTTAGTAGCAAAAAGTGTCAGTCATATTGAATACTCGAACAATTTATATGAGTAATGAGGGATTGTTGGGTTGATTGAGCAGGGACTCAGGCTTGTATTTGTTGGCTTTGTTATGCTGATAATGCCATCTGGGCTTCTCAGATTGTGTCCATCTATCCCTGTTTATTGTCTGCTTCAGGGTCCAAGTGCTAGACATCACAATATCAACCCCGTCCACAATGCCACATTGCTTTGTATAGCATTATCCACATACTCCAAAGGAGTGATCCTAAGCAAAGAGCTACTCGAGCTGATACTTGGAAAATGGAAACAGCTTGACAATCTCTAATTTTCTTAGTGCCTTGCTCCAGTTTTCCTTCTGGTTTTCCCCGCTAACCCTGAAAACGATGGGGAATGGTTCCACAGGAGTGAGCGGCCACTTAATACCTTACCTGAATGGCATTCGTCACGGATGAGCTTCAACAGTGAATATTCAAGCTATTCGACCATAGTAGCCTTCTATACCCAGCTAGGGCCTGTTCTCCTACAGGATGGGGAAGGGGAGGGGGTGATTGGCCTTCTTTGTAAATCTAACCATGACCTGTTTTGGTTTAAGAGTGTGTGTGGGTGGGATCATGTTGCCGGCAGTAGTCTCTTATTGAATTATGCATTGAGGCACCATTAGGTTTTTCCAGCAGTTCCTAGTGCACGCAGGTAGTCCACTTGCATTCAGGAGACTCTTCCAATTGCATCAAGAGAATAACCTGTTGCCTGGATTAGTGGGGAATGGTGGTAAGATAAAGAAGGTAGAGTTTTGGATGTTTGCTTCATCCTTGGCTCAGTGGCACTTTCGCCTCTCAGCCAGAATACTTGAGTTCAAGCCCCACTCCAGTATTTGAGAACATAATCAAGGCTGAAAATTCAGAGCATTAGTGAGAGAGTGCTACAGTCAGATGTATTGCCTCTGGGATGGGATGTTGAACCGAGGCACTGTTTCAAGAAGAACAAGGGAGTTCTCCTGATGTTCTGACCAACAATTTATCCCTCAAAACAACAACACTAAAACAGATTATCTGATCATTTATCACATTGTTGTTTGTAGGATCTTGCTGTGCACAAACTGGCTGCCGTGTTTCCCAGATTAAAACAGTGACTACACTTCAAAAATACCAAATTGGCTGTGAAGTTTTAGGTCTATTACTCTTTACCATTTTTAGAAACGATCTAGACTCGGGTGTAGGGAGCAGCATTGAAAAGTTTGCAGATGATATGAAACTTGGCAACGTAGTAGATCATGATGAGGATAGTTATAGGCTGACATAGACAGGATGGTGAAATGTGCAGATGCATGGAAAGTGAGGTTAAATGCGGAGAAGTGTGAAGTGATGCACTTTGAGAGGACTAATATGGAAAGACAGTATACTATAAATGGTACGATTTTGTAAAGTATAGATGTCCATATACACAAATCCCTGAAGGTGGCATGGCAAGTTGGTAAGATGGTTAAATAGCATATGGGTTATTTGGTTTTCTAAATAGGGGAATAGAATATAAAAGCAGAGATCATGCTAGAACTTTATACCTTAGCTCGAATATTGTGGACAATTCTGGGCACCACATTTCAAGAAAGATGTAAAGGCCTGAGAAAGGGTACGAGGAGATTTACCAGGATGTTACCAGAGATGAGGGACTTCAGTTATGAGGAGAATTGGAAAAGTTAGAACTGTTATCTTGGAACAGAGAAGATTAAGAGGTGACCTGTTCGAGGTTTTTAAGATGTGAGAGGTTTTGATACAGTAAATAGGGAAAAAATATATCCTCTGGCAAGTGAGTCAATAACTAGAGTTCCGTTGGGCGGGCCACATTGTTCGCATGCCTGACACAAGACTTCCAAAGCAAGCGCTCTACTTGGAACTCCTACACAGCAAGCGAGCCCCAGGTGGGCAGAAGAAATGTTTCAAAGCCTCCTTGATAAAATGCAACATCCCCACCGACACCTGGGAGTCCCTGGCCAAAGGCCGCCCTAAGTGGAGGAAGAGCATCTGGGAGGGCGCTGAGCACCTTGAGTCTCGTCGCCGAGAGCATGCAGAAAGCAAGCACAGGCAGCGGAAAGAGCGTGCGGCAAACCAGACTCCCCACCCACCCTTTCCTTCAACGACTGTCTGCCCCACCTGTGACAGAGACTTCAGTTATGAAGAGAATTGGAAAAGTTAGAACTGTTATCTTGGAACAGAGAAGGTTAAGAGGTGACCTGTTCGAGGTTTTTAAGATGATGAGAGGTTTTGATACAGTAAATAGGGAAAAAATATATCCTCTGGCAAGTGAGTCAATAACTAGAGTTCCGTTGGGCTGTTCAGTCGCCTAAGAACTCACTTTTAGAGTGGAAGCAAGTCTTCCTCAATTTCGAGGGACTGCCTACGACGATGATGATGGATTTAAAATTTTTGGAAAAATATCTAGAGGGGAGATGAGGAGGAAATTTTTCACTGAGAGTTGTCGGGATCTAGAATGCTCTGAAAAGGTGGTGGAAGCTGATTTCATAAATAAGATCGAGTTGGACAGGTACCTGAGGATGAGGAGCTTACAGGGTTACGGACAAAAAGCAGGGATGTGGGACTGAGCACGTCTGCTCTTTCATAGAGCTAGCACAGGTACACTGGGCTGAATGGCCTCCTGTGCTGTAAGGTTCTATGAATCTATGAAGCACTTTGGGATGACCTAAGGTCGTGAAAGGTGCGATATAATTCTTTCTGCCTTACGAACTGGGGATAGGGGAAGCACAAGATTACTAAACTTTTAAATGTTAATGCTGCTGTCGACCGATTATAGCAGTGTGTGGAAATGCAGGGATGTTGATTAGCATTGGCTTTGGATATCAAGCCTTGTTTTTAATAACCTAATTTTACTTTTACAGAATTAAAATGTGAAATATCTTTTTACAGTGCCACCTACAGGCATAACTGGTAGTGCAGGTCAATGTTGAAAGTTTTTCTGTGGGTTTTCCTATTGACGGAACTTGACATGGCAGATTTCAAAGTATTTTGAAATAGAATGTTGTTTTAGTATATAATTGACATATAAATGAGTTGACACAGATGCACAGTACACTGCCCAATTGTTACATCAGAGGAAAAATATAATTCTGTGAATCGGATTATTCTGCAATAATTTGCCGGGATTTATTGAGATCATGCTGCGGAGATAAAGCAATCATTGGAAGTGCGAAAAAGTTATCTTGCATCCAATTATGGGTAGCCCTGGAGGCGTAACAAATGGTACCTTTAACTTGCAGGGCTGCTCCTGCTCGCATCCAGTTGTACCTGGGCACAGCATGGCAAGGTAGACAAGGTGGTTTCTGCCAGTGCCCACAGCAGCAGTGCAGTCAGTGGCTCCAGGTGCCACTCCTCCTTGGTGTGGGCACAGGCACTTAGCCTGTCCATGCAAAGTGCTTTCCCCAGGGCCACTCCCAATCATGCAGCAGCCCGCAATTGATGTCCACTTCACTGGTCTAATTTCAGTCGGACCTACCTGTTCCGACAAACCTGTCCTCCCTCCCTTACCCTCAACGGCTGTCTGTCCCACCTGCGGCAGGGATTGTGATTCTCGTATTGCACTATTCAGCCATCTAAGGACTCATTCTAAGAGTGGAAGCAAGTCTTCCTCGATTCCGAGGGACTGCCTATGATGATGATAGGCGGGGCAGGTTTGCCGCACGCTCTTTCCGCTGCCTGCGCTTGATTTCTGCATGCTCTCAGCGATGAGACTCAAGGCGCTCAGCGCCCTCCCGGATGCACTTCCTCCTCTTAGGGCGGTCTTTGGCCAGGGACTCCCAGGTGTCAGTGGGGATGTTGCACTTTTTCAGGGAGGCTTTGAGGGTGTCCCTGTAACGTTTCCTCTGTACACCTTTGGCTCGTTTGCCATGAAGGAGATCCAAATAAAGCACTTGCTTTGGATGTCTCGTGTCCCCTAACTTTGCTACATTTTTGATTGGACCTTATTAATAATCTTTATGGTTTGTAATATTCATCTCTGTGCTTCTGGAACATTCAGAGGGTTACTGGGGACTTTGTGTTCGTTTGCAGTTTTGAATTACCCGTAAGCTGGTAACCTTAGGGACTCTACTCAGAGTCCCTTACTGATTTATTAAACGTCTGAGGCCCTAAGGGGCTGAGAAGTAATCAGAGCAATTTTCTCAGACTCGGCTGTTATAATGGGCCATGTTGTAGATGAAAGGGAACGGATAACTTTTTTTTTGTTACACATGCGTCCTTAACATGGCCTTCGGAGAGTGTGAACTAATTCTGATCCAGTGGCAATAGCGACCGATAAACCCTCGCGGCTGAACTCAATTAACCACCGCTAGCCACTTCATTTCTGCGAGATTGGACTTGCATTTTAAGAAGTTGCGAAGTTGAAAGTTGCATTTTAATTAGTTTGGAGTGTCCCATTGTGTAAGTAATTTTAATCCCATTTGAAGTCAGTGACGCACTGTTGCACTTTGTTATCGTGGAGAAATCAGGCAGAGTCTAACTCAAGTGGACTAACGTTTGCACTGGAGCTGGATGGCAGAAGCAGATAGGTTTTAAAGTGAAGGGAGCCCTAAAGACATGATGGTGCTGTTTAACTGTGAGGTGAGTGCATTCGTGCTCAACTCCTGAGTGTTAAGTCAGGGCTACCATTGAATTTCTAAGTGCTGTTTAAGAGCTTAAAATTGAAAGGGCATCATCTTACTGACAAAAAAATATTTGTGAAACCTTTTCTTACAGTCACATGATGCAATGACATGCTTTGCATCATTGTGTTATTACACTTGGTGTCACAGTGACACAAATCACTCCGCTCTTCAAATTCTCCTCCCTCGATAAAATAGTCCGGCAAAAGCAACCAGCCCATTAATCCTCTTGTGTCTAACAGGAACTACATTTGTAATGCACAGCATTAGTCCAAAGGAGGAGACTGCAGCTGAGGGCACGTTCTGACAGATGTAACTATTCAACATAAAATACATTGGCATCAGTGTATAATAGAATATTGTTTAGACAGAATGTTTACTGCTGTATAGTATCATGCAATATTTTGATATATATTAATGAAACAGTGTATAACTTCAAAGTTTGCAGATGACATAAAACTCAGAAATATAGACAGAGACAAGGATAGTAACAGACTTGAGGAGGACGTAGGCAGATGGGTGAAATGGACAGACACGTTTCAGATGAAATTTAATGCTGAGAAGCGGTGCATTTTGGTAGGAAGAATGAGGAGAGTCTAAACTCAATGAACAATTTTAAAGGGGGTGCAGGAACAGACCTGGGGGTGTAGATACACAAGTCTTTGAAGTTGGTAGGACAAGTTAAGAGGGCTGTAAAGAAAGCATAGGGATCTTTTGGCTTTATAAACAGAGGCATAGAGTACAAAAGCAAGGAAATTATGCTAAATCTTTGCAAAACACTTTTAGGCCCCAGCCTATTGTGGAGAATTGTGGCAAATTCAAAATCATGAAAAGTTTTGACAGAGTAAATAAGGTGAAACTATTTCCAGTGGCAGGAGGGTCGGTAAACAGAAGACTTAAGGTGACTGGCAAAAGAACCAGAGGTGAAATAAGGAGAATTTTTTACATGCAGCGGAGATACCGTGTTGGATAGAATGAGGAATGGGGCGGAGGGGGGGGTGGGGGGTGGTACTGTGAGACAGGGTGAGGAACCGGAGTGGGGGGTGGTACTGTGAGACAGGGTGAGGAACCGGGGGGGGGGGGATACTGTGGGACAGGGTGAGGAACCGGAGTGGGGGGATACTGTGGGACAGGGTGAGGAACGGGGGTGGGGGGGGGGATACTGTGGGACAGGGTGAGGAACGGGGGGGGGGGGGGATACTGTGGGACAGGGTGAGGAATGGGGGGGGGGATACTGTGGGACAGGGAGGAACGGGGGGGGAGGGGGATACTGTGGGACAGGGGGAGGGGGATACTGTGGGACAGGGTGAGGAACGGGGGTGGGGGGGATACTGTGGGACAGGGTGAGGAATGGGGGGGGGATACTGTGGGACAGGGTGATGAACGGGGGGGGTGGATACTGTGGGACAGGGTGAGGAACTGGGGGGGAGGGAGATACTGTGGGACAGGGTGAGGAACGGAAGGGGGAGGGGGATACTGTGGGACAGGGTGAGGAACGTGGGGGGGGGGGGTTACTGTGGGACAGGGTGAGGAACGGGGGGGGAGGGGAGATACTGTGGGACAGGGTGAGGAACGGGGGGGGAGGGGAGATACTGTGGGACAGGGTGAGGAACGGAAGGGGGAGGGGGATACTGTGGGACAGGGTGAGGAACGTGGGGGGGGAGTTACTGTGGGACAGGGTGAGGAACGGGGGGGGAGGGGAGATACTGTGGGACAGGGTGAGGAACGGGGGGGTGGTGACTAGCAGAACGATTAATTAGAACTTCTGAGTGAGATGAAGTGCTACCTACAACTCCGCTTTCTCAACTAAACATCAACCGTGCTTCTCATCCATTATAACCTGGGGATTAAGTAGTTGGGGAGAGAATTCAAAAAATATGAACTTAGAATGGAATGGTGTTTTTATGCAGCATTCTTGTATTTGCGTTTCATCTCAGTACTTGAAGCAATCTGCCAAGTGTACCAAACATTTCTTCTATGCTATACATATCTGTCAGTCATTCCACCATTTAATGTCATCCCTTCTACTTGACACAATCGAGAAGTGTCAGAATCAGATATGCATTTCAATGGCAAAAAGAAGCAATGATACTGTGAAAAGAAAATATAGATTCTGGTTATCATGGATATTGGGTTCATGATAATGAGAACATGAGTAAGCCATTCAACCCCTCTAGCCTATTCCACCATTCAATTAGATCAGTATAACCTACTGCAGCCCCCCGTTCCTCACCCTGTTCCACAGTATCCTCCCCCCACCTCGTTCCTCACCCTGTCCCACAGTATCCCCCCGCCCGTTCCTCACCCTGTCCCACAGTATCTCCCCCCACCCCCACCCCCCCCGTTCCTCACACTGTCCATAGCTGATCTGTATATTAACTCCATTTACCCGCCTTGGTTCTGCAACCCTTAATATCCTCACCCCAACACAATGTATCGATCTCTGTTTTGAAATTTTCAATTGACCCCAGCATCAAGAGTTTATTGAAGGAGCGAGTACCAGATTTCCAGTACCCTTTATGTGAGGAGCTTTTTCCTCACATCATCTTGAATGGCCTATCTCAAATTTTAAGGTTATGCCCCTTGTTTTGGACTATCCCACCGTAGGAAATAGTTTCTTTCTATCTACCCAATTACTCCTTAATCATCAATTAGACCACAATTAAATCAGCCTTTAATTGTCTATATTCAAAGAAAGAAAGACTTGCATTTACATAGTGCCTTTCACGACCACCGGACGTCTCAAAGCACTTTACAACCAGTGAAGTACTTTTGGAGTGTAGTCACTGTAGTAATATGGGATATGCAACCTATCCTCATATTTGAATCCTTTTAGCCCTGGTATCTATCTGGTGAATCTGCGCTGCACCTCCTCCAAGACCAATATATCCTCGATGAGGTGCGTGACCCAGAACTGAACGCAGTGCTTCAGATGGGGTTTAACCAGAGCTTTATGCAACTATAACCTAACTTCCACCCCTTTGTATTCCAGCTCCTTTGAGATAAAGGCCAACATTCTATGAGCCTTTTTAATTATTGTTTTGTATCTGACCACTAATTTTTAGTGATTTTGTACTTGGACCCCTAAACACGATGGGTTAGAAATTGCCCTCCGCCCCAAACGGGACGGATAATTCGAATTAAATGAATATTCTCCGTCCGAATCCATGGGGCGGAGAATACAGGGAAATTGACCTCTTTAACTTTGCAAGCCGTCGGGGCGGTGTGTGGGGCGGCTGAGGGGGCAAAGTGCGTAGGGAGCGGGGCAGAAGGCGGGTCGTGTCATCTGCACCGCATTGAGCATGTCAGCTCGATGCTGAAAACGTCACGTGATGCAGACGTGCTGTGCCGGGCTGACGGGTAGCAACGTCCCTCCCCTTCAGTTGAAGGGGAGGGCCGCTGCGAGCTCTGCAACCACTTTAGCGGTGCCCACTGGGCCACCTGGGAGGGCTTCGGCCGGGCCAGCATCGTACTGGGCTGCTTGTTGGCGGTCCGGCCAAACCTGTGGCCGCCATTGTCGGGTCGACTTCAGAGTTGGCCAACAATTAAAATAAAATGGCAGCCGCGGCGGTGCCACGCCCCCCCCCCCCCCCCCCTTAAGCTGCCTAGCCAGCTTCCCGCCGGGGTAAACTATTGGGGGCGGTGACGGCTCCGCTTCCGCGGTGCAATTTCCCTCGCGGGGCGGAAAGGGGTCACCGCCAGGCAGTAAGGAGTCGGCGTGTGCCCGACAGGGTGGGCACGCCCAGCAGAACAGAAACCTGTTTCCGTCGCCCCCGGCCGGGGGGCAATTTCAGATGAGTTGGAAAGGCATTACCGTCTTAAAGAGGGGGGGCGATTTCGGCCCCAATGAAACATGAACTTCAGGATGGTGGAAGTGATCGTTGTCAGGCACACTGCAAGGTTCTTGAGCCATGGTATGACCCTATGATCCCTTTTGATTGTGCTCAATGGGATGTTTTGGTGCACTGGCTCAACATCATAACCTAACTAACTTTCAGTTAATCAATCAATTGACTGCTTAAAGAAGCAACATGGCCCTGTCTTCAGGCATACTGTGCCTGTATCTGCTGTTCCTCAGTGGCACTGTGTTGTTTGTTCTACTATATAAATCAGCAGTTAGATAGAATTTACAGCACAGAAACAGACCATTTGGTCCAACTGGTCAATACAAACTTCCTCCTATCCTACTTCCATCTAACCCTGTCTGCATATCCTTCTATTCCTTTCTACATCATGTACTTATCTAGCTTTCTTTTAAATGTATGCCATTCACTTGAACTATGCCATGTCCAGGAATGCCTCCATTTTAACATTCAAATCCTTGTTTTCAAATCCTTCCATTGCCTTGTCCCTCTATATCTCTCTAAACTCCTCCAGCCCTACAACTTTCCCTCCTCTCTGTGCTCCGCCAATTTTGGCATTTTACACATTCTTGATTTTCATTGTTCCACCCTTTGCAGCCGTGCCTTCAGCTGCTTCGGCCCTAAGCTCTGGAATTCCTTCCCTAAACTTCTCCGCCTGTCTATCTCTCTCTCCTCCTTTAAGATGCTCCTTGTAACCTACCTCTTTAACCAAGCTTTTGGTCACCTATCCTAATATCTCCTTATGTAACTCTGTCAGATTTCGTTTGATAATGCTCCTGTGTAGCGTCTTGGGACATTTTACTATTCTAAAGGCATCATTATGGAGTTATCTACAATATTCAGTCCTAGTTTGTTCCAAAATCTCCAATTCTGGGGTTTTAATGATCCTGGGAGAGTTGGCAGTACAATATGTACAGTTAGTGCTGCAGCACAAATCCTTGTGATGTGAACATTTATATTTCTAAATAAACTTTCCATAAACATCATCACGCAGGAGCAGCAGGAACTGGTAATATCATTGACCCATTATTACATCATTCTGTTTGCTAACCTAGTAACATGACGGCAACTCGCTCAATCTCGGCCAGGGCACATATCTTTAACAAACATTCTGGGATTCTCTGCACTGTTCTAATCCCACTATCTAACATTCCAAGCATTTGCTGGGGTTCTGTGATGAAACTAAGCACGGAAAAGTCAACACTGAAAGGGTCGTTCACTCTCAGTAGGGTTAAAGGTCATCCCAAACAGTCTTTACCAATAAGTATTACTTATTAAAATCAATACAAGGCTTGACAGCATTGATACACCTTGCAAACCCTAATTACTTTTCTTCACATGACTGGTGACCTTGGAATATGTCAGTGGGCAATTTGCTCTTGCCAGAGCCTCTCTGCTGTTGTTTGCTCAGCAGTTGTATTACTTCTGAAGCAGAAAGTATAGAAATTTAAAATCCTGCTGATGAGGTGGGAGGGGGATCAGTAACATACAGGAACAAAATAAATGGTCTTGGCTCAAAAACAGCAGCATCCCTAAAAGAGTTAAATTTCTCCCCTGTGTAAATTGGGCACCAAAGAGGGACCCTCACTCTCAGCATCCCTTTCATAGGGTTCCTCATGATGAGAGTCCCTCTATCACAGAGGGACCTTCACCCTCAGCATCCCTTTCCCAGAGGGGCCCTCACCCTCATGAACCGTTTCCCAGAGGGACCTTCACCCTCAGGAACCTTTTCACAGAACGAGTCTCACCCTCAGGATTTTTGAAAAACCTTATTCACAGGATGTGGGTGTCGCTGGCAAGGCCAGCATTTATTGCCCATCCCTAATTGTCCTTGAGAAGGTGTCGGTGAACAGCCTCTTGACCCACCGCAGCCTGTGTGGTGAAGGTACTCCCACAGTGCTGTTTGGGAGGGAGTTCCAGGATTTTGACCCAACGACAATGAAGGAATGGCAATATACTTCCAAGTCAGGATGGTGTGTGAACTGGAGGGGAACTTTCACAGAATGAGCCTCACCATCAGGATCCCTTTCATAGAGGGAGAGGCAATATCTGGTTGGATGGGGTACAGTGTGTGTGTGAGGGTGAGGAGTTGGATGGGGTACAGTGTGTGTGAGGGTGGGGAGGCGGATGGGGTACAGTGTGTGTGTGAGGGTGGGGGGTTGGATGAGGTACAGTGTGTGTGAGGGGGGGAGGTGGATGGGGTACAGTGTGTGTGAGAGGGTGGGGAGTTGGATGGGGTACAGTGTGTGTATGAGGGTGGTGAGTTGGATGGGGTACAGCGTGTGTGAGGGGGGTGGGGAGTTGGATGGGGTACAGTGTGTGTGTGAGGGTGGGGGATTGGATGGGGTACAGTGTGTGTGTGTGAGAGGGTGGGGAGTTGGATGGGGTACAGTGTGTGTGAGGGGGTGGGGAGTTGGATGGGGTACAGTGTGTGTGAGGGGGTGGGGAGTTGGATGGGGTACAGTGTGTGTGTGAGGGTGGGGGGTTGGATGGGGTACAGTGTGTGAGAGGGTGGGTGGTTGGATGGGGTACAGTGTGTGTGTGTGTGAGAGGGTGGGGAGTTGGATTGGGTACAGTGTGTGTGTGAGGGTGGGGGGTTGGATGGGGTATAGTGTGTGTGAGGGGGTGGGGAGTTGGATGGGGTACAGTGTGTGTGTGTGTGAGAGGGTGGGGAGTTGGATGGGGTACAGTGTGTGTGTGAGGGTGGGGAGTTGGATGGGGTACAGTGTGTGTATGAGGCTGAGGAGTTGGATGGGGTACAGTGTGTGTGAGAGGATGGGGAGTTGGATGGGGTACAGTGTGTGTGAGAGGGTGGGAGTTGGATGGGGTACAGTGTGTGTGAGAAGGTGGAGAGTTGGGAGTGTACAGTATCTCTGAAATGTAGGTGAACTAGCTACCAACAGTTCCCAGAGCCTGGCAACAGTCAAACAGCAGGAATGCTCTCAAAAGATCCAGTGAAGATCTCAGTAATTATTTCAATGCCACACTTGAGAACCAGTCTGATACTGAAAGATCAGTATAGCCCGCTGGTGATGCATCTCCTTTTCTTCATGTATTTCCAGCTGTGTGAAAGCTGCTCAGCACCCAGTTACAGTGCGGGCAGGCACAGCAGGAGGGGCGAAGGAGCGGCAAGAGTCTGTAGAGGGAAGTGACCGGGGCCCAGGAGAAGCGTGGGTTTGGGGCTCAGAAGAGGCGAATGCCCTGGGGCAGCACGGGCCAGCCCACACTGCGATAGGTCTGTGCAACAGAGCTGGTCTCCAGTCGTCCTGGTTTACCCTTGCCACTGGACCAAGACCTAGCTCTGTCAAGCCCGTGTGGTGGCTGGTGTGCAATAGCCGCCGCACGATAAAAAAATCCATGCACAGGCGGCATCTTCCATCCTTCAGGATGTAGTTCAGGATCTGGAATATTAGGTCCTTCATTGATACACCTGTGAACTCATCCCTTTTTGGCATCGAAGCAAGTCATCCTCGCTTCGAGGGACCGCCTATGATGATGATGACAGAGGTGTGTGAGAATTACCTTCTGGCTGTACTGTGAGCAATTGCCTGCTTTATGCTAACTGCCTACCTGTGAGTCAGTTTAGCTCAGTAGTAGCACTCTAGCCTCTGAGTCACAGATCATGGGTTCAAATCCCCCTCCAGAATCGTGAGCACAAAATCTAGGTTGACTCTTCAGTGCAGTGCTGAGGGAGTGCTGCACTGTCGGGAGGTCAGATGAGACGTTAAACCGAGGGCCTGTCTGCTCTCTCAGGTAGATGTAAAAAATTCCCATGGCACATTTTCGAGGAGCAGGGGAGTTCTCTGTGACTGGCCAGCACTTATCCCGCAATCCACAACTTAAAAAAAAACGATGATCACATTACTATTTGTGGGATGTTGCTGTCCGCAAATGGGCTGCTGCATTTCTTCCATTGCAACAGTGACTATACCTCATAAGTACTTTGCTGACTGTGACGGGTTTTGGAATGCCCTGATGTGGTGAAAGGTGCTATATTTCTTTCTTTACAGTGTGGTAGATTGTCAGCACTAATCTGTACCCCTCTGATCTATGACACAGGATATTAAAATTACACATTGAACAGAGACTCAGGCCACACAATCCCTTTTTAAAGAGGGACCTTTTTAAAATTCTAAAATGATTATTCACTCCCTGAAGTTCCTGATGTTTTTCATATTCCACCTTTATCTGAATCGTGTTTATCGTGTTTATCTTGTTGTCCATTGCGTTCATTGAGGGAAGGAGTTTGGAGTCTTAACTACCTGGCACTTGTCATGTTATCCACACATCATTAGGAATTGGAAATTGCACCTCTGTGATCCTCTCTTCTCGGCTTTCATCTTCTCGCCTGCTCCTTTGATGGGAACTGTCGTAATCTTTACATGTGAGCTCCAAGATTAATGAGACTTTTCTGGCTGTAACTCTGTTCTGTCAGGGCTAGGTTCAGAGGTCACACATCACACAGCCGCTGATTTTGTCTTTACCAGACAAGATTGATGTAGGAATGATTCAGATAACATAACGTATTAAACCACAGGACCCATCACACCAGGTTGACTTTTTAAAAATATATAGATTTAACAATTTCTGGTAGCAAGATGAGACTGAAGTCAGTAAAGCTGTGTGCAAGGAAAGCTATGCTTAGAGTTTGTAATTTCAAGTGAGTATTGAGTTCTTTATGTGGAAAAATGCAACTGCATTTAATCCTAATGAGCATTTTATTTAGCACCTTAGGACGTCCCAAAGCCCTTCATAGCCCATTAAGTGTAAGCACTGTAGTAATGTGGGAAACACGGCAGCCAATTTGCACACAAGGTCCGCTAAACAGCAATGAAATAATGACCAGTTAATCTGCTTTTAATGTTGCTTGAGTGATAAATGTTGACCAGGACATCAGAGGGAACTCCCCTGCTTTTCTTCAGATAATGCCATTTATGTCCGCCTAAATATTGTAAATGATAGGAGACAAAGCCATGGTTAAAGCAGGTAGCAGCACAGCTTGGCGAGAGCTGATGGGGTAGGGCTGATGTGAGTTTAGGGGTTGGGGGTGGGGGAGAAAGGTTGTGGTGGGAGTTGGCACATGGTTTGGTCAGCAACTGCAGGTAGTGGTGGGAGCTGGGCCGTGCAGGATGCCAAGGATGCCATGCCTTGGCTCAGGTGTGATGCTCTGATGCAGGCTCACAGTGGAACTGATACTGGCGCACATGTGTTGCTGATCCTTGATTTGCCAGGCTAATTGCGAGATAATTTAATGGAGTTTGTGTCCCTTTTTGCAAAAATGATGGTCATTCACCCCCCCCCCCCCTCCCTGTTAGTTACTGGCCATGTTATAACTGTTATAATGTTATAACTGCATCAGCTCTGAACTCTGGAAATGAGTGTAACCTCATGTCCTCATTCAGATAGTTGTACTGATACCATCAGAACTTCTCAATTAGATTCCAGCCTATAGCTCATTCCTGGGTATCAGTTATCCATATATAAAACATCATCATAGGCAGTCCCTCGGAATCGAGAAAGACTTGCTTCTACTCTAAAAGTTAGTCCTTAGATGGCTGAACAGTCCAATACGAGAACCACAGTCTCTGTCACAGGTGGGACATAGTTGTTGAGGGAAATGGAAACTGGTTTGCCTCACGCTCTTTCCGCTGCCTGCGCTTGATTTCTGCATGCTCTCGGCGATGAGACTCGAGGTGCTCAGCGCCCTCCTGGATGCACTTCCTCCACTTAGGGCAGTCTTTGGCCAGGGACTTCCAAGTGTCGGTGGGGATGTTGCACTTTATTGTGGAAGCTTTGAGTGTGTCCTTGTAACGTTTCTGCTGCCCGTCTTTGTCTCGTTTGTCGTGAATGAGTTCCGAGTAGAGCCCTTGCTTTGGGAGTCTTGTGTCTGGCAAGTGAATAATGTGGCCTGCCCAGCGGTGCTGATCAAGTGTGGTCAGTGCTTCAATGCTGGGGATGTTGGCCTGGTCGTGGACGCTAATGTTGGTGCGTCTGTCCTCCCAGGGGATTTGCAGGATCTTGCGGAGACATCGTTGGTGGTATTTTTCCAGCGACTTGAAATGTCTGCTGTACATGGTCCATGTCTCTGAGCTGTACAGGAGGGCTGTATTACTACAGCCCTGTAGACCATGAGCTTGGTGGCAGATTTGAGGGCCTGGTCTTCAAACAATCCTTTCCTCAGGCGGCCGAAGGCTGCACTGACGCACTGGAGATGGTGTTGAATCTCATCGTCAATGTCTGCTCTTGTTGATAAGAGGCTCCTGAGGAATGGGAAATGGTCCACATTGTCCAGGGCCGCGCCGTGGATCTTGATGACAGTGTTGTGCGGCAGGGACAGGTTGGTGGAGGACCTTTGTCTTATGGATATTTAGCGTAAGGCCCATGCTTTCGTACGCCTCAGTAAATACATTCAAGATGTCAGCTCCCTCGGGAGCTCCCCTGCCAAATCAACTTCCATCTTCTGCCATCCAACAACTTTCTACTCTCAACTGCCCCCTCCCACTGTCTATACAACTATACAGATCGGATAAGCAACCAAGATCAGAGTGCATACTACAGGGTTATGGAAACTAATTCCTACAGCACTAGGATGTCAGGATATCGGTTTAAGTAACAAACTGTCAAATTCAACAACACTCCAGTATAATCAAAAAGCAGTAACTGGCATCAGTTACAACCAAGCTGACTTGGTGAAGCCAGCAGGCTCATTGGTACCACACGAATATGTAAACAATGACGGACAGGAAACGACCCACTGGTCCATCTAGCCTGTCCCACACAACTGTGATGTCTTGTTCATCACAATATATATGCTCCCCATCCAAAAGCCTTGTGAACTCCTGGGAGAAGCAGTAAAAACCCAGGCCAATTATTGGGGGGAAATCTGAAAAATTAAAGACTGCACAGACATGGATGTGGCAGTGTGAGCTCAGACGTGCATATTTGTCTGAAGTAGGTTTCAATCCTTCAGACTGTTTAAGAAGTTTCATAGTAGAATCTTGAAATTTTACAGGACAGTAGGTGGTCATTCGGCCCATCGTGTCTGTGCCAGCTCTCTGAAAGAGCTATCCACTTAATCCCATCACCCTGTCCTTTCCCTTTCAACCTTCAAAATTTTTATTCATTTAATATTTCCTTCCCTCTTAAAAGCTGATTTTGTTTCCACCACTGTTTATGGTAGGGGATTCCATATCCTAAAAAATTGTATGATTTAAGAAAAACCTCTTAACTTTCATTTTGTTATTTTGGTGATGAAAGAAAACGAAAATACTTGTATTTATATAGTGTCTTTCATGTCCTCAGGATGTCCCAAACAGCTTCACAGCCAATGAATTATTTTGAAGCACTCACTTGTGTTATGATCTTAAATATATGCCCCTAGCTACTGACTCAAGTCCCGCACACACTTCCTTGCTGACCTACATTGGCTCCTGATCGCCAACACCTCCAATTTAAAATTCTCCTCATCGTGCTTAAATCTCTTCCTGGCGTCTCCCCTCTCTCCTAACCTCCTCCATCCCTACAACCCCTCTCCATCTCCACCCCTCTCCCCAATTCTCCTGTCCATTGCCTCTGGCCTGTCGTGCGACCCCACCGTTGACTGCATTCCTTCGGCTCCACACTTGAGAATTCCCTCTCTAAGTCTCTCCTCGTTTCCACCTCTCTCTGCTCCTTTAAAGACCTCGGTAAAACTCACCTCTTTGACAGAGACACCACTTCTAATATTTCTTTCTTTGTCTTGGCATTCATTTGGTCTGGTTATACCTCTGTGAAGTTCCTTGGGCTGCTTTTCTACATTAAAGATGGTATGCGAATCCAAGTTGTTATTGTTGACTCACCAATAGTGTAAATAATGTATCTTATTTACACTCAACAGCAATGGTCTCAACACTGACCTCATGGGACACCATATAACTCCAGTCCAAACATCATCCATTAACCACTACACTTTTACCCGTCCTTGAACCAGATTCCTATCCATGCTGCCACATGCCCTTTAATAGTGTGCATCTTATCTCAAATTCTCTGATGCGGCACCTTATAAAGTTCCTACAAAACATTTCCTTTATCATCGTACCCCCTTTATTTCTTCAAAGAACTATATTACATGTGTAAGATGTGAATTGCTTTTTATTATTCTTCTTCTTAGGCGGTCCCTTGTATCGAGATGACTTGCTTCCACACCAAAAAGGGATGAGTTCATATGTGTTTGAATGAGGACCTAATATTCCAGATCGTGAACTACATATTGAAGGGTGGAAGGTGCCTGTGGATAGATTTTTTTAACGTGTGGTGGCCGTTGCACACCAGCCACCACACGGGCTTGACAAAGCTAGGCCTTTATCCAGTGTCAAGGGTTAACTAGGATGATTGGAGACCTGCTCTGCTGCATGGACCGAGTGGGCACATATATCGCAATGTGGGCTGGCTCGTGCTGCCCCTGGGCCCTCGCCTCTCCTGGGCCCCGATCACGTCGCTCGTGGGCTCCAATCTCTCTCCGCTCCTCTGCCCCGGTCATTCACTGCACCTCCGCCACGATCTCTTGCAGCACCTCTGCTGTACCTGGGCCCCGCCGAAGTTCCTGCCCACGCTCCAATTGGTGACTTGGCTTTTGGTGACGTAACCATTCGCCCTGCACGAAGCCATCGCCTCCTGGAACGCCTCGTGCTGTATTTTGAAGTGGCATGCTCCTTTTGTACCCCCGACCTGCGGCTCGGTTTTCTCGCAGGGACGCCACACTGGCTCCAGGGCCGACCAGATGGCAATACCATTGAGAATACCAAGAACCAATTTTTTGGTGGCGGTGCCACATGGCCACAATTTGTACAGTACTGCCATT
The DNA here is from genome assembly GCF_044704955.1 of Pristiophorus japonicus. Lineage (NCBI taxonomy): Eukaryota > Metazoa > Chordata > Chondrichthyes > Pristiophoridae > Pristiophorus > Pristiophorus japonicus. The sequence continues at coordinate 97,021,553 of NC_091988.1, forward strand.
AGCTCGCCAAGCTACCGTCCCCTTTCTGGTCAAATCCACTGAACATGCAACAGAATCAATTCAAAATACTATAATTCCTAACCACCAGCCACAGCAAATCCCAGCAAGCTTGCTCAATGGTTATACCTGGCTGCATTCAGAGCAATACAAAAGTTGTTTTTTTGTATATCTTCTTCACAATATACAACACTGGTAATCTTTTTAGATATGTCTACTTAATCATTTTCTTATTTTGGTATGAAACCGTTAAAAAAAAGTGTGTTTTGATGCTAGGCTACCCCATTTTACATGTTTGATGACCCAAGTTGTTGCACATTTTGCTGTAGTAACACAGATAACAAAACTTGTTTTGCTGTATCTGAGCATTATTTTACACAACACTATTTGCAACTAGACAATGGTGAGTTTATATATTTACAGATATATAAAACAGAAAAGAGTGACTAAAGTAAATGTTGATCCCTTAGAAGATGGGAAGGGGGATTTAATAGTGGGAAATGTGGAAATGGCTGAGACCTTAAACAATTATTTTGCTTCGGACTTCACAGTGGAAGACACAAAAACCATGCCAAAAATTGCTGGCCACAGGAATGTGGGAAGGGAGGACCTTGAGACAATCACTATCACTAGGGGGGTAGTGCTGGACAGGCTAATGGGACTCAAGGTAGACAAGTTCCCTGGTCCTGATGAAATGCATCCCAGGGTATTAAAAGAGATGGCAGAAGTTATAGCAGATGCATTCGTTATAATCTACCAAAATTCTCTGGACTCTGGGGAGGTACCAGCGGATTGGAAAGCAGCTAATGTAACGCCTCTGTTTAAAAAAGGGGGCAGACAAAATGCAGGTAACTATAGGCCGGTTAGTTTAACATCTGTAGTGGGGAAAATGCTTGAAACTATCATTAAGGAAGAAATAGCGGGACATCTAGAGAGGAATAGTGCAATCAAGCAGATGCAGCATGGATTCATGAAGGGGAAATCATGTTTAACTAATTTACTGGAATTCTTTGAGGCTATAACGAGCATGGTGGATAGAGGTGTACCGATGGATGTGGTGTATTTAGATTTCAAAAAGGCATTCGATAAGGTGCCATACAAAAGGTTACTGCAGAAGATAGAGGTACGCGGAGTCAGAGGAAATGTATTAGCATGGATAGAGAATTGGCTGGCGAACAGAAAGCAGAGAGTCAGGATAAATGGGTCCTTTTCGGGTTGGAAATCGGTGGTTAGTGGTGTGCCACAGGGATCGGTACAATATACATAGATGACCTAGAAGAGGGGACAGAGTGTAGTGTAACAAAATTTGCAGATGGCACAAAGATTAGTGGGAAAGCGGGTTGTGTAGAGGACACAGAGAGGCTGCAAAGAGATTTGGATAGGTTAAGCGAATGGGCTAAGGTTTGGCAGATGGAATACAATGTCGGAAAGTGTGAGGTCATCCACCTTGGGAAAAAAAACAGTAAAAGGGAATATTATTTGAATGGGGAGAAATTACAACATGCTGAGGTGCAGAGGGACCTGGAGGTCCTTGTGCATGAATTCCAAAACGTTAGTTTGCAGGTGCAGCAGGTAATCAGGAAGGCGAATGGAATGTTGGCCTTCATTGCGAGAGGGATGGAGTACAAAGGCAGGGAGGTCCTGCTGCAACTGTATAGGGTATTGGTAAGGCCGCACCTGGAGTACTGCGTGCAGTTTTGGTCACCTTACTTAAGGAAGGATATACTGGCTTTGGAGGGGGTACAGAGACGATTCATTAGGCTGATTCCGGAGATGAGGGGGTTACCTTATGATGATAGATTGAGTAGACTGGGTCTTTACTCATTGGAGTTCAGAAGGATGAGGGGTGATCTTATAGAAACATTTAAAATAATGAAAGGGATAGACAAGATAGAGGCGGAGACGTTGTTTCCACTGGTCGGGGAGACTAGAACTAGGGGGCACAGCCTTAAAATACGGGGAGCCAATTTAAAACCGAGTTGAGAAGGAATTTCTTCTCCCAGAGGGTTGTGAATCTGTGGAATTCTCTGCCCAAGGAAGCAGTTGAGGCTAGCTCATTGAATGTATTCAAGTCACAGATAGATAGATTTTTAACCAATAAGGGAATCAAGGGTTACGGGAAGTGGGCGGGTAAGTGGAGCTGAGTCCACGGCCAGATCAGCCATGATCTTATTGAATGGTGGAGCAGGCTCGAGGGGCTAGATGGCCTACTCCTGTTCCTAATTCTTATGTTCTTATGTTTGTGTTTAAAAGGCAAGAGTATACTGTTACTGCCCCAGAGCTATGACTTGGTCATTAAGAATTACTGGCTATGATCCGTTCCTCTTATTTCTGTCTTTTTGCAAAAAGTGATTTGGAGCTTAAGACATAATTTAGTCAGTCACATTGTACCATTACTAAACCAGACAAGAACTACAGTACAAATGGTACAGAATATTTCCATCCCAGAAAACTAGCAATATTAGTGGTGTAATAGCTTATCAGCTTTATTGTTTCACCTACATCATGCATGCTACATATTTTTATAATTTTGTGCTGGCTGTACTTAATTAGTTTTTTAAGCAAATAATTTTATAGACTCTAGAAGGTTACCTGTCACTGATGTTAGGCTGACGTGTCCATAGTTACTGGGTTCATCCTTTTCTCTCTCCAGAACATTACATTGGCAGCCTTCCAGTCCTTTGGCACAGTTTCCGAATGCAATCATGTTTGAAACATTGTGGTAAAGCCACTGTTACTTCCTCTCTCGATTTCCCTACTGCATGCTATCAGGGCTTAATAAATGGTGAGACTGAGTACTGTGTGCAATGAGCAAGTGTGACCTTAGCTCCTTTATAAAGATCCCAGAGTCCAGGTACCTCGTGGGTGGCCTGCTTATATACTGTGCTCCCAAGGGATGCTGGGATCCCTTGGGACTCCAACAGGTAGGCCCTCTGGTGGTCAGGTGTAATGCAGGTTACAAGGGGTTAAATACATAACAGCCTCCAACATTTTCAGTCTCGTATGATGTGTTAAAACATATAGGACCCGAAATTGATGAAGGCCCCCGCCCACCCAACTGCTGCCCAAAGGATCGCCGATGGTCGCCGAGGTCCCTGGAGGTACTTTGGGCGGGATAGTCATGAAGAAGGTCCCTCGAAGGTAGGCAAAGGTGGCAAATGAGCGACTTACATTGCCAATCTGGGCGGCAGCCCGCAGGAGCTCCCAATCTCTGTGGCAAAGGTGCTTGCCGCCCAAGTGCTGCCGAGAATGGAGTCGGGCCCACGGAGGATCGAAGGGCTGGAAAGAAAAAGCATTAACAAAAGAAAACCATCTGAAGACCTTCAGGACACCCCATCCAGGTAAGTTCCTGTAAAGAAATAAATTACAAAAAGTTCACTAACCTTTTTTTCAGCCTCTTCCTACTTACTGTTGGGGACAGACCAGCCTCCAGCCGGCGGTCCATCCCGTCCCGCCCACATGAATATCGCATCTCAATGGGTGGGAGCTCAGTTGCACGACTCGGCTGTCCGCTGACTTCAGCGGGCACTTCCCGACGGCTCTCTCCTCCCACCTGCTCCACGATGAAAGTGGCACTGGGTGGTTCGAACAGAGGAATGTCGTCGGCAGTAAGGCCATTAATTTCGGGCTCATGGTTCTTTACTTACTAGGTTTAACATTTTAAATAACTTTTAATGCTTTCCTCCTGTTTATTATTTTCTACCTTTTTCGATAGGCTTCTTAGACTCCACACTTACACTGATGAGAGAGCAGGCAAGCACCTTACATCCAGGCCTCTGCCAGTACTGCTGTGGAAGTGATTCAGTGAAAGCACTTGTGAGAGTACTAGTTAGGTAAGGAGATTGAAGGTTATGGAGTTAAGGAGAGTAAGTGGAGTTGAGATACAGATCAGCCATGATCTAATTGAATGGTGGAACAAGCTCGAGGGGCTGAATGACTGACTCCTGTTCCTATGGCTTGACTCGCCCTCTGATTTTCCTTCCAGAAATAATACAGGTCAAAAAATAAGATTAACGTTAAAGGATACATAACATGGTAGAGATGAATATAAAAATGAGCAAAAAGACGTTAAGAAACTGGTTAAGGAGAGCTAAAATAGAAAATTAGGGTAGGATAGCATGGAATACTTGAATAATCTCCCCCCTTGAGAAAGCTCAGGGAAAGATTATTCAAGATCCTGAGGGAGTAGATAAACTGAACCCCGATAATATGATTGAGACTGGCAGAACTAGAGAGGGAAGGTGCTCAGACAGTTTCAATTCAATGACTTTATGTAGAGCGTTGTTAGATCTCTTAATTTTCAATGAAATGCAAACTCCGGTTGTAGTTTTAACATAACTTTTATTCTGGCAGCTGCAACAAACTCTTGGCTTTAAACCAGGCATTTGTCCTTCTGAGACACATGGCAAAACATGGCTGTTTTTATACCTGGCTCAATTTACAGAAAAGAACTCGCCTTCTTTGACCTTATTGGCTCAATTGATATAATGTTAACCTTTAATTGGCTCGCTGCCAAAGGTCCTGAAATGTCAAGTTGATTGATGACTTAATGCAACATGCTCCCACTCACGTAGCAGCTCTGACTGGGGGGGGGTCTGTGCTTTCTCACAGCCTGCTTGTTTGAATTCTCTATCAATCCCCCCTTTGATTCTTTCACAAACTGAATCATAAAACATCAGGTATCACTGGTTAAACATTCTACAAAATAATTTCATACATGTTAATAGAGTTTCCTTCTAAAATTTGTCGATGTGTTTTGCCACATATCCGGACTCGTAGCTTCCACACAAATTTACACCAACCCGAATTCCATCGTGGCCACAATGGAAGTCTGGTTTTAGTAGGTTAATTAACCTTATTCCAATTTAATCCAAATCAATATCTTAATTCAACCAGTAAACAACCTTCCCTTAAGCATAACATACCCTGTGCCATGTACAGACGGTCTGCTGGGACCTGCAAGGTATCTCACCTGCGGGATAGCAGCTACAGCCGCCTGGTTGTAACAACATTTAATCAACATAAACAAACAATATAAAAGTAAAATAATTACAACGAATAGAATTAAACCTTCCACCAATGAAGTTCCTATTGAACCTAGCCATTCAGTGGCTCCGCTCCACAAAGTGAATGATGGGGGTTGCTTAAGTTTTTCTACCTCCTTTTGGCTATGCTCTGCTAAGTGGGTAATTTCTTCGGAGCTATCTGGGATATATGTGCAACACTCAGTTCCGAATAGGGCGCAAGTACCTCCCTTTTCAGCCAGGATAAAGTCAAGGGCCAGTCTATTCTGTAGGGCAGCTGTGCGGATTGCTACCATTTCTGCATTGATTTTAACGAGGGCCTCTGAAGTATCATTGGCTACCCGTTCCACAATGGATGCCATGTTAATGGATTCCCTTGTATGTCTGGTGGTCCCATGCCTGGGGATCAGAATGGCAAAGAACCTCTCTGTTTCTGTGATAGCTCTCTTAGGACGGTGTAAATGTTTTGACAGTGACTTTATATGATACATATATGGCACAATATAGGCTAAATAGCAGGATCCCGTCCAATTCTGGGACAGCCAAGGATAGGCCTTGTAGCCACACACCCAATAGGTACCATTATAGGCAATGAATGTTAGCTGTTTATTTGTCAGCAACACTCCGGGGCCTGTCCAGGCTTTTCGATTTGTTTTATTCAGAATCCCCGTTACGTTAAAAACTCCCACATCGGCCCAGTTTGGACGGTTCCGTGGCTTGATTATATTATAATTCCGGGAGCAGTGACTATACCCCATATTTTGGCCTCCTTTCATGTTTCTAATCAGATAGACCAATTCCCCCGGTCTTCCTATCCTCGTTGTATTCGTGAGAACAAAAAATGGGGGCCGTTTGGAATTATTGTACCACGGTTGGTATCCCCCTTCAAAGGTAGTCAGATTGTAACCTGCTGACTTCCATTTACGTGCCCAGTTTTCCGTATCCTGAAACGCATTGTCTGTTTTGTTTTGATTAATTATTGCACTCAGCCATTTCCGAGATATTCAAGGGAACTGGCCTCAAGGGGATCCCTCCCTTTGACTGAATAGGAATATGCACACACACCCAACAACTGGAAATGTTACCTCGTTTGGCATAAATGTATGACATATATAAAAAGGTATTTAATGTAATTCCCTTGCTACCCTACTATTTCCCTTTGGTGCAGAGGGTCGGCTAGTAAGAAGTAGGCAAATGCCTAGAATACCTACAGTCAGTAATACAGTAAATTTATACATTTTGGCGAAAAGTAATTGTCCTTATCAGATTTCAGCTTCAGTTACGGGTGCTCGTTTAACGTGTGAAGCGTGGATCCAGGCTTTCTTTTCTTGGACTTTTTCAGCTGCCTGGGTGGTCAATAACACTTGGTAAGGTCCCTCTCACTTGTCTCCCAAAGATTCTTTATGTAACTTTTTCACATAGACCCAGACTCCCGGGATTATGTCGTGTCCTTCTTCGGGTGGATTACCCCAAGCTGCCGATACCTGTCAGGAAACAGAACTAATAGCATTGGTTAGGTTCTGACAGTATGATAACAAAGTGTCACTCATTAAGTGAACATCAGCTTTCCGTAAATCGATAGTTCCTGGCAGCGACATGGGTCTTCCTGTTATAATTTCAAATGGGCTTAGACCTGTAGTTCTGTTTGGGGTTGCCCTAAAGCTACATGGTAGTGCCTGGGGCCATGGTGTTCCTTCTTGGTGATATTTGGCAAGCCGTTGCTTGAGTTCGATTCATTCGCTCTACTTATCCTGATGATTGTGGGTGATAAGGACAGTGTAAATTCCACTTAATGTTCAGTAACCTTCAGACTTCTTGGCAGACAACACCTGTGAAGTGTGTTCCCTGATCTAAGTCAAGACCCGCAGTGATCATTACCGCTCGACATGTAGCTTCCATGGCCCTTAGGCAACTTCTCCATCCGAGCGCTACTGCATCCAGTTTTGCCGAATAATAGCCAATAGGTCTTTGTCGATCCCCATGTTCTTGTGTCAGCATAGCTGTCACGTATCCTCCTTTTTCATGGACAAACAGGGTAAATGGTTTACCACTGTCGGGGATTCCCAGAGCCGGTGCCGAAAACAAAGCCTTTTTCAAACTCAGGAAGGCCTCTTGCTGTTCCTTAGTGAGGGTGATGGCTTCTTTCGAGGCACGTTTCCCCTTTAAGATATCATTCAGTGGCTGAGCAAGCTGTGTGAAGGAGTCAATCCAATTTCTGTTAAAGTTACACAATCCCAAAAAAGACCTTAGTTCCTGAATAGTGGTGGGTTTTTTAGCAGCCCGAATGGCTGCAGTTCTATCCTGGGTAAGTTCTCTCTTTCCTTGTGAAATCTTTTGTCCCAGGTATACAACCTCTTCTTGGGATATTTGTGCTTTGTCGATGCTGGCTTTATGTCCTTTCAGCCAAAGATGGTCCAGCAAAGCTCGTAAATCTTGCTCATGCTGTTCTTCCGTGTTTGAAGCTAGCAGGATATCGTCTATATATTGGATGACTGTGGATGACAGGGGAGGTAATTCTCGCAAATGGCTTTGTAAAGCCATGTGGAATACCCGTAGGGCTGTTGTGGAAACCCTGCGGTAACCGGGTCCAAGTATACTGTTGTCCTTGGACAGTGAAAGCAAACCACTGTCGAACCTCCAGTGCCAGAGGCACCGACCAAAATCCGTTGGCCATATCTATAACCGAGAAATATTTATGTTGCGGTTTGAGGGCATTAAAAATGGTGGAGGGATCTGCGACCAAAGGAGCTTTTTGATCAATACACTGCTTAGCTTTCCTATAATCGACAGTCAAATGCCAAGTCTCATTAGATTTCTGTACCGGCCACATGGGGCTATTGGAGGAGCTATGCATTTTAATAAGCATCCCTTGTTTCTCCAATTGTTGAATAACCGGTAAGATTCCCGCGATGGCATTTGGACGGATGGGATACTGTTTAGTGCATGGAGGCTTGGTCCCGGTAAATGACGCAGGCGCCATCTGGAGTAGGCCACAGTCGTTCTTATCTTTAGCCCATATCGGGTGTTCCTTCAATTCTTCTTTCTTCAAAGTTCTAATTGACCATGTCACCCGACCATTCTCAAAATGCAACGATGAATCTACTTGGATTAGAACGTCCATTCCCAAAAGGGGTTGATCTACTGGGCTTATCCAGACCGGCGTGGTTAATTCATGTGGACCCAGCCCTATAAGTACCGGTGTTGTCCTTTTAATTTACATTTTATGGCCCCCAACTCCATAGTCTGTACGTGCCCTACCATCTAACGGCAAAGTGTCTCCATATTATAGGGATAGGCATGTTAATTCCGCCCCTGTGTCTAAAAGACAGTCCACATCTTTATCGCCCACCCTCACAGTTATATATAGTCCATCTCCCCTCTGTTTTATTAGTGCGAGGAGGGGGGCCAGGGCGGGCTCGAATTGTTTTTTGCTATCCCAAGTAACTCCTTCTGTTGTTGTATTGTCCATCGCTTAAATGCTTCTCCAAGGTCGTTATCTTGTGACAAGCCTGGTCTGTTGGCTGAATTGTATCCCTGGCTGCGTTCTCTTCCCCGGCCGCGAACTTGCTGTTTTACCCTGCACATCTTGGCCCAGTGACCTTCTTTCCCACAATGACATTTTCCGGGTAATTTTCCTAATAACTGTTTATCGGAATCCTGGGATTTCCGTCCCACAGCCTGCAGGGCTCAGACTTTAGCTCCCATATCCCAATCTAATTGGTTACATCGATCCACCAATGCTGCAAAGGTAGTTCCTCTACCTTCCCAGTCCGGTAACACTACCTTAAGCATTTTGGACAGTTCTGGCTTTAGACCTGCCACGAAAGCTGCTTTCAGGGATCCAAACACTTGTTCATCCATTTCCTCATCCGTATTATTCATACCAGAATGTTCTAGCCACATGCATCTAAACTGCTCGTCATACTCCAGGACCTCCTCTGTTCCTTTCTGTTGGCAGGCTGCAATTTTTCCCCAGTCTGTCTTGACTGGACTGAAGGCTTGCAGCCAGTGTTTAATCGCCTCCCACCCTGCGTTTAATTCTTGCTCATCCTGCCCCAAAGCTTCTTCTACCTTGTCATGCAATTTTCTTCCCTGTGTTTTTGGCACCATTATGGTCAAAATTTGCACTCCGTCCCAGGGATGAAGTTGATATATATTTCTTAAGCGGTCCAATTGGTCCCACATTTTCACTACCCCTTTGGATTGGGCAACTCCTTGGACCACCATTTATCAATTTTCTCTGGGTCTGCCGGATCAAGAACTAAATATTTTGCATACACCCTTTTCTTCGTTGTTTTGGTTCCGTCCTCATCCACAGTCTCTTCTGAACTGACTACACTCGTCTTTTTTTAAAAGGGGAAAAGCGCACCCCTAATACTTCATCCTCTGACCCTGTATCGTCGGAGGATTCAGAATCCGTATCTATTCCTTGGTTGTGTCTTCGGGTTTGCGCTTTTAATTTATCCAAACATGGGTACCCTGGGAATTGACCAATACATTTTCCTTTTCCTATTACTGTCTCTTGACCTAATGATTTTTTCCATTCTTTAATTTCACCTTTAAGATCTTTAACTTCTGCTTCCGACTTTTCAAGTTCAAGCTTTTTTTGTTGCAGTTGTTCACAAACAGCTTGCAATTGGTCCTTTGTACTGGTCAGGTCCTTAGCATATTGGGAACGCGTTATAATTTAATTCCGCTGTCGGATCTGTCCCATAACGGTTAGGGACCATCTGATTCGCTCTTTATTTTTCATACGGGTCGTTTTTCCCCAGATCCTTTTGATCTCGTCCAAGGACTAATTGTCCTTTGGAGGTACTGTATTTTTGTTCGATCTTAATACAGGTTTTAGATAAGTTGAATTGTTGCTCTATGTATTCTTTCAACTGTTCGAGGATTTCATCTATCGAAACCTCAGGTGGTGCCTGCCCACCTTTAACAGTTGTAGGCAATTCTTTGCTCTTATCTCCTGCTTCCATTATACTGATTTCTTTACAGGGGTCTCGAGTTGTAGGCTTTCCAGCCGATCAGTGGGTCAGTGATTAATTAACTAACACACCGCCAAAGTTTAGATGTCTATGGGAGCTCGAGCCGACTACCAACCGGAGGGTTCACAAACCGGAGGCTTTCGGAATCGCGTTGAAGGAGGCGAATTTAGACTATTGACCAACGACTTTTATAAAGAGTCCTTACCTCAGTATGTAGGTCCGATGTCCAAAATTCAGTTTCTTCCCTCAGCGATCCTGTTCGTGACGCCAAAATTGTTAGATCTCTTAATTTTCAATGAAATACGAACTCCGGTTGTAGTTTTAACATAACTTTTATTCTGGCAGCTGCAACAAACTCTTGGCTTTAAGCCAGGCCTTTGTCCTTCTGAGACACATGGCAAAACATGGCTGTTTTTATACCTGGCTCAATTTACAGAAAAGAACTCGCCTTCTTTGACCTTATTGGCTCAATTGATATACTGTTAACCTTTAATTGGCTCGCTGCCAAAGGTCCTAAAATGTCAAGTTGATTGATGACTTAATGCAACATGCTCCCACTCACGTAGCAGCTCTGACTGGGGGGGGTCTGTGCTTTCTCACAGCCTGCTTGTTTGAATTCTCTATCAAGAGTGATGAATGTGACTGCTCGTAGAGGCAGTTTGAGGAAAAATTCACGGAAGTAAGTAGATATTTGAGGGATTGGTAAATTGAGGGTTTTTGGGGGGACCTGCCTACTGCACTCAATCTGCCTGTGTTCCCTGTGAAGACCTCTGTGGGGTCGAACAATCGAGAACGCGGTCTGTGTAAAGCCACAGGCATGCTCCACATCCCTCTGCTCTGCACCATTTTTTAATCTATGTATTAATTTATTCCTTGCTTTTTCGTAAATGTTGCTGCAATAAAATATTCTGCAGTAGCAGCTGGTTGCACATAACGAATTGTAGCTCTCCACTCAAAATCCTGACTACTGTGTCCAATTACAGCCTGCAAAATTCAAAGATCACGGTGTCATAACAATTGCAGTAGCTCTGTTCAAACGTTGATAGCTGACACAAGGTGCTATACCTGACCTCTTGCACGATTCACTAACTGCGGCATTAGCTCATAACTCAGCACTTCATTCTAATATGATCAAGGACTACTAAAAAAGTTCATTTTATTTTAAAAGCCATGCAAATTTCAGGATTCTAGATGAGCTTATTGAATGTTTACAGTTTTAGATATTTGATGTTGCTATCTAAGGTGCTTCTGAGATTCGAATTTAATGAGCTGCAGTGCATACATTGCGAGGTTTGTGATGGTAGTAATTATCTTGGCAAAAGGCTAGGAGGAATTGTAGTGATGTGTTCCTTTAAGATAATGTTTTCTCTTCTGCACCTTCTCATGAGTTGACCTAATCTGATCTCAGGATTCAATCTCACCCCTCCAGGATCCTGATATGTATTTCTATTCACCATTAGCTTCATAGAAATGAAACAATAGGATTAACAAGTCTGTCATTAAAATGTAGAGAAAAACACAGATATAGACAACAACTTTTAAGATGGATCAACATGGTATGAGCTCTCCTGTGGTGTAGTTCTTGGTAATCAGATGATAGATACTCTGGGCTCAAATCTGCCCAGGAGTTGCTCCATTTTTTTTTTTGGAGAAACTTGATTTTTTTTGGAGTATCTTAAAAATTGCAATTCTGCACATGTAAGTGAGTTAGTTAGGATTTTTTTTAGTTTAGTTTATTTTTTCAAAAAGGGGTGTTACCAGTCACCTATGCCCATTTTGGCCATTTAAGCCAGTTTGGACAGCTAATAGTTACCCCAAACTAACTTAGGAAAGCGTATGTGGCAACTTGTGGCCGCACAGAAAAACCTTGCAGAGAGTTAAGAAATCAGCACTTGTAAGTACATTTAAAGCACCGAGCACTAAAATAAGCATTCAATAACAAATAAAAAATACAAGGAAGCTGAGAGGACCTACACCTAGCACCAAGACTTACAAAGCACTAAACAAAGCACAAAAAGTAATAAGCAATTAATTAACAAATAAAAAATAGAAGGAACCCTGCACCTAAAGCATCAAGACCAAAGTAATAAGCAATCAATCAATAACAAATAAAAAGGTCAGCGAGTCGGCAGGGCCCTGAGGTCGGTGAGCTACATGTGTGCAGCTTTCACTCGCTGCTCCGCTGGCTCCGAACAGCCTCAATCCCGGGGTAGGCCGCGCCGCTCCGCTCCACTCCCCGTCAACCGACACTCCGAACTCTGCATTATTGATGAGGAGTAATCACCTGGAGAAGTCCTTGTGGATTTAATGTCAACAGTTCTTTCTCACTGTGTAGATCTGCTTCCAGTGATGTACCCTCAACCTCCTGCTGACTACAACTCAACTAGCATGCATGTGCAGTTGAAACTCAGAGAAAGCTCAGAATTTCTTTAGTGAACTTAAACTGGGGTCTCAAGAGATCTCATGCAACCCAGAAAGCAAAATGCAAAATAGACCACATCAATCAATCAATCAATCAATCAATCAATAAATAGAAGTCCTACCTTCAGCAGGCCGCCGATGAGGGAGCCCATTCGGCCAAGGATAGGGACGGTGCGCTTCGGGCCCCTCCCACACAGCCTGCAGAGCACATGCAGAGATTCTGGGGGCGAGGAGCTACTGCACATGCGCGCACACTCTAGCGCGCACGTGTAGAGGTCCCGGCACTGTTTTCAGTGCCTGGACCTGGTTCCGCCCCGAATCCGGTGGCCATGCTATGCTGCCACCAAGGAGAGGCTGGGGAGCGGCCAAACTCGACCTGAAGATTTTTGGCGCCCTAATCGGTGTACAAAAGCGGTGCACCTCTGGTGAGTGCGCCAGAAATCTCTACTGGCCAAATTTGGGCCCAAGAAGAGGAGTGTTATACCATTAACATAAGTTGATCTATTGTGCTAAAGTGAGGGCTTTTAAGGCCATAAAGTATTATGAACAAAATAAAGGCTAAGGTTACAGAATTTAGTCAAAGAACTTTGCAGATTGGAAACATGCTTGTCAGTTTCAGGCTGGGCTCAAAATCCTCTGTAATTTGTAATTGTTTTCACCTGTAACTACGATGTGAAAAAGGAACGTAGGAACAGGAGTAGGCTATTCAGCCCCTCGAGCCTGTTCCACCATTCAGTTAGATCATAGCTCATCTGTACCTTAACTCCAGCTAATCGTCTTGGTTTGTAACCTTTAATAGCTTTGCCTGACAAAAATCTATCAATTTCAGTTTTCAAATTTTCAATTGACCCTAGCCTCAATAACATTTTGGGGGAAGAGAGTTCCAAATTCTTCCTGGCATTACCCCTGAATGGCCTGGCTCCATTTCGTAAGGTTATGCCCCCTTGTTCTGGACTCTCTCACCAAAGGAAATAGTTTCTCTCTATCTCCCCTATCAACTCCTTCAGTTTAAGCATCACAATTAGATCACCCATTAATCTTCTATATTCGGGGGAATACAAGCCCAGTCTATGCAACCTGTTCTCATAATTTAACCTTTTTCGTCCCATTCATTCTGGTGAATCTGCGCTGGATTCCCTCCAAATCCAATATATTTTTCCTGAGGAGGTGCCCAGAACTGAATGCAGTACTCCAGATGGGGTCTAACCAGAGCTTTTTATAACTGTAACATAATTTCCACTCTTTTGTATTCAAGACCTCTTGATATAAAGGCTAACATTCCATTAGCCTTTTAAATTATTTTTTGTACCTGTCCACTAGCTCTAAATCTGTACATGGCCCCTAAATATCTCTGCTCATCCACAGTTCCTGGCATCTCACCATTTAGAAAATACTCTGTTCTATCTTTCTTGGGTCCAAAGTGGATGACCTCACACTTTCCCACGTTGAACTTCATTTGCCACTGTTTTCCCATTCACTTAATCTCCCTTTGCAACGTTCTGCTCCCAACTACACTATTTACTGTTTCACTTAACTTAGTGTTGTCAGTAAAAGTGAAAATACTCCTCTCGATTCCTTCATCCAAAACATTGAAAACCTGTGGCTCCAGTACAGATCCTTGGAGGATTACTGATAGTCACATCCTACCAATTTGAGTACATACCCATTATCCCCACTCTCTGTCACCTACCTCCTAACCAATTCTCTATCCAGGCCAATAGGTTGTCTCCAATTCTGTGCACTCTCATTTTTGTTAACAGTCTCTTATGTGGAACTTTGTCGAGTACCTTCTGGAAGTCCATATATATAACATTCATAGACACTTCCTTATCTACCATGTTAGTGGCCTCGTCAAAAAAATCAACTAGGTTTGTTAGACATTACTTCCCCTTTACAAATCCATGCTGGCTCTTTCTGATCAGATCATATTTGTCCAAATGCTCAATCACTTTGTCCCTGATAACAGATTCTAATAACTTCCCCACAATTGACGTTCAACTAATAGGCCTATAATTTCCTAGTTTATCGCTTTACTCTTAAATAATCCAGGGGGACATTTCCTGAATCGAGCGAGTTTTGGAAGATCATGACAAACGCATCAACAATTTCCTCACCTACTTCTTTTAATACCCTGAGGTGGAACCATCGGGTCCTGGAGATTTGTCGACTTTTTTGTGTGCTAGGCTAGATGTATCATTTTCATTCATTAATAGATGGATACACGTAACGGTAGTGGTATCAGGATTCCTGTCTGCCGACCGCCTCTGCATCACAAGCGTCTCTTCACACGTCACACTTAAGCAGGCCTTGTTCAGATTCAAATGGTCCAGATTTTGCCATAGTTATGACACGGTACTCTCCGAATACGCTATCATACCGCCTTTGAAATCCACCGCAAGTTCAGGATTTGTGCAGGTGCTAAATCCCGAACTTGCGGTTTGTCAACGTACGTCACCGAAAACCGAATTGCTGGCACACAGTTGAGCTAATTGCCCACCAATTGCCCAGCAATTACGTACAGCAATCCTAGTGTATGTTAAAGCTACAGGTGTTTTTAAAATAACATTTACATTTCATAACTTTCTGCACAGTGCACAGTATTTGTTTAGAAGTGGGAATTATGAGTAATGATTTGAATTCCCACGATAAAAGCTAAATCTGTATGTATTTTAAAGGCTGTAGTAATGAAGTAATGTAGTAATTTAAATTAATGAAAGACAATCTGTTTCCTAATTGGAGGACCAGGCCCACATAATCCCAGATAAGCTTCCGCACAGGCTGCGCCCTTGGGATCCGTGGGCCATTTTGCTGCAGTGTCAGACAGCAAATTCACAAAGGAGGGCCCCACATCAGGTAGATTTGTACTTTTTCCGCAGGCCCGGAGCTATGCCGTGGATCGCACTATTTGGGCCAACTGAAATTCAAACTGAGACTGAGTGACAACCGTCACACGTCCATCCTCAATTTCCACTTCACAACACACCATAATTGTACATGCAGCAAACAAAACGGCACCAATAGTGCCTTGGACAGGCTAAAGAAAAGATCCATTGTCAGTCATAAGCCATTAAGATAATGCCACAGGCAGTTGGTGAGTAACAAACACAACTATATAAAAATACCTCTTCGCGTTTAAACTTTTCTTCCAACTCTGGTCTCATGCATCCCCCACTCCGTTTGCCGCACTATTAGTGGCCATTCCTTCAGCTGTTTAGGTGTTAAGCTCTGCAATTCCCTCCCTAAAAGGGCAGTAGCTGTGCAGCGCTGCACCATGGGCTGTGCTGCGCTGCCGCATTGGAAGGCTCCTTCCCTCCCTTGAAGGGAAGGGCCAGCACTACAGGCTCTGCAAAAGGAAACGTAGCTTCTCGTTGACAGTAGCTGCAATCATTTAAAGATCACATGGATGAACTTCAACAATTGTACATCACTATCTGGCGTAAAAATAAAACTCGGAAGGTGGCTCAACCGTGGCTAACAAGGGAAATTAGGGATAGTGTTAAATCCAAGGAAGAGGCATATAAATTGGTCAGAAAAAGCAGCAAACCTGAAGACTGGGAGAAATTTAAAATTCAGCAGAGAAGGACTAAGGGTTTAATTAGGAGGGGGAAAATAGAGTACGAGAGGAAGCTTGCCGGGAACATAAAAACCGACTGCAAAAGCTTCCATAGATATGTGAAGAGTAAAAGATTAGTGAAGACAAATGTAGGTCCTTTGCAGTCAGAATCAGGTGAATTTATAATGGGGAACAAAGAAATGGCAGACCAATTGAACAAATACTTTGGTTCTGTCTTCACGAAGGAAGACACAAATATCCTTCCGGAAGTACGAGGGGACCGAGGGTCTAGCAAGAAGGAGGAACTAAAGGAAATCCTTATTAGTCAGGAAATTGTGTTCGGGAAATTAATGGGATTGAAGGCCGATAAATCCCCAGGGCCTGATAGTCTGCATCCCAGAGTACCTAAGGAAGTGGCCCTAGAAATAGTGGATGCATTAGTGGTCATTTTCCAATATTCTATCGACCCTGGATCAGTTCCTATGGATTGGAGGGTAGCTAATATAACCCCACTTTTTAAAAAAGGAGGGAGAAAGAAAAAAGGGAATTATAGCCTGACATCAGTAGTGGGGAAAATGTTGGAATCAATTATTAAAGATGTAATAGCAGCGCATTTGGAAAGCAGTGACAGGATCGGTCCAAGTCAGCATGGATTTATGAAAGGGAAATCATGCTTGACAAATCTTCTGGAATTTTTTGAGGATGTAACTAGTAGAGTGGACAAGGAAGAACCAGTGGATATGGTGTATTTGGACTTTCAAAAAGCTTTTGACAAGGTCCTACACAAGAGATTAGTGTGCAAAATTAAAGCACATGGTATTGGGGGTAATGTATTGACGTGGATAGAGAACTGGTTGGCAGACAGGAAGCAAAGAGT
The DNA here is from genome assembly GCF_044704955.1 of Pristiophorus japonicus. Taxonomy (NCBI): domain Eukaryota; kingdom Metazoa; phylum Chordata; class Chondrichthyes; family Pristiophoridae; genus Pristiophorus; species Pristiophorus japonicus. The sequence goes on from NC_091988.1 coordinate 97,038,410, forward strand.
AGGGATAAACGGGTCCTTTTTAGAATGGCAGGCAGTGACTAGTGGGGTACCGCAAGGTTCAGTGCTGGGACCCCAGCTATTTACAATATACATTAATGATTTAGATGAAGGAATTGAATGTAATATCTCCGAGTTTGCAGATGACACTAAGCTGGGTGGCAATGTGAGCTGTGAGAAGGATGCTAAGGGGTTGCAGGGTGACTTGGACAGGTTAGGTGAGTGGACAAATGCATGGCAGATGCAGTATAATGTAGATAAATGTGAGGTTATCCACTTTGTGGGAAAAACAGGAAGGCAGAATATTATCTGAATAGTGACAGATTAGGAACAGGTAAGGTGCAACGAGAACTGGGAGTCATGGTACATCAGTCATTGAAAGTTGGCATGCAGGTACAGCAGGCGGTGAATAAGGCAAATGGCATGTTGGTCTTCATAGCGAGAGGATTTGATTATAGGAGCAGGGAGGTCTTACTGCAGTTGTAAAGGGCCTTGGTGTGGCCACACCTTGAATATTGTGTACAGTTTTGGTCTCCTGATCTGAGGAAGGACATTCTTGCTATTGAGGGAGTGCAGCGAAGGTTCACCAGACTGATTCCCGGGATGGCAGGACTCACATATGAAGAAAGACTGGATCGACGAGGCTTATATTCACTGGAATTTAGAAGAATGAGAGGGGATCTCATAGAAACATATAAAATTCTGACGGGATTGGACAGTTTAGATGCAGGAAGAATGTTCCCGATGTTGAGGAAGTCCAAAACCAGGGGTCATAGTCTAAGGATAAGGGGCAAGCCATTTAGGACTGAGATGAGCAGAAACTTCTTCACTCCGAGAATTGTGAACCTGTGGAATTCTCTATCACAGAAAGTTGTTGAGGCCAGTTCGTTGGATATATTCAAAAGGGAGTTCGATGTGGCCTTTACGGCTAAAGGGATCGAGGGGTATGGAGAGAAAGCAGGAGTGGGGTATTGAAGTTGCATGATCAGCCATGATCATATTGAATGGTGGTGCAGGCTCGAAGGGCCGAATGGCCTACTCCTGCACTATTTTCTATGTTTCTATGATCAGGCCCGATCAGCCTGATGTACTGCAGCAGAGTGCCAGGCTGATCGATCGTGGGCAGGAAACAAGGTTAAAAAGTTGGAGAGAGAGATTTAAAATGTTGTTTTTACTTACCTTGGCCACCTCACCTTTAAGCACCTCCCCAAAGTGCCTGGCCTCCCGATGGACGCCTCCTGAAGCCATCGGTGTTTTTGCCCGGCGATGCTGCAATTGGCGGAACGCAAGGCCGGGTCCGGGGCTCTACCGGGACGATGCGGACGGTGATGATGTCATGATTTCCGGCTGAAGGAGATCGGGGTGCAATGCCATACTGCCAACGCAAATCTCCTGCTGAATTTATCGGGAGTTGCTGATATCACCGCACCCGGTCTCAAACCCATTTGCGTTCCCTTATCGCCCCCGGAAATGCTAATGGGAGGCACAAAGGAGCCTAATTTCTCCCCCCTGGAGTTGACACTACATTATTGAGAGTGTGAATGAAAATTCCTTTGAACCCAGACTCTACTATACATACAGAAGTTAACAGGGAGATGGACCATATAAGATAAAAGTTTCCGAGAGGTGTAGGAATTGACATTCAGGAATTAACTCCTTTGAAGGCATATTTACATTTGATGCTTGTTAACTTTGGATCACAGGAAAACAATGTCCCTACATTTACATTAAGAACATAAGAAATAGGCTCGTCGAGCCTGTTCAGCCATTTAATACGATCATGGCTGATCCGATCATATACTCAGGTCCACTTCCCTGCCCACTCCCCATAATGCCTTATTCCCTTATAGGTTAAGAAACCGTCTAATTCTGTCTTAAATTTATTCAATGTCCCAGCTTCCACAGCTCTCTGAGGAAGCAAATTCCACAGATTTACAACCCTCTGTTTTAAATGGGCAGCCCTCTAAGATCATGCCCTCTAGTTCTAGTCTCCCCTATCAATGGAAACATCCTCTTTGCATCCACCTTATCAAGTCCCCTCATAATCTTATATCTAGTGAACCTTCTCTGAACTGCCTCCAAAGCAAGTATATCTTTTCGCAAATATGGAAATCAAAACTGCATGCAGTATTCCAGGTGTGGCCTCACCAATACCCTGTATAACTGTAGCAAGACTTCCCTGCTTTTATACTCCATACCCTTTACAATAAAGGCCAATATTCCATTGGCATTCCTGATCACTTGCTGTACCTGCATACTATCCTTCAGTGTTTCATGCACACGTACCCCCAGGTCCCGCTGTACTGCAGCACTTTGCAATTTTTCTCCATTTAAATAATAACTTGCTCTTTGATTTTTTTCTGGCAAAGTTCATGACCTCACACTTTCCAACATTATACTCCATCTGCCAAATTTTTGTCTATGTCCTTTTGCAGATTTTTTTGCGTCCTCCTCACACATTGTTTTTCCTTCCATCTTTGTATCATCAGCAAACTTGGCTACGTTGCACTCGGTCCCTTCTTCCAAGTTGTTAATATAGATTGTAAATAGTTGGGATCCCAGCGCTGATCCCTGCGGCACCCTACTAGTTACTGATTGCCAACCAGAGAATGAACCATTTATCCCGACCCTCTGTTTTCTGTTAGTTAGCTAATCCTCTATCCATGCTAATATATCACCCCCAACCCTGTGAACTTTTATCTTGTGCAGTAACCTTTTATGTGGTACCTTGTCAAATGCCTTCTGGAAATCCAAATGCACCACATCCACTGGTTCCCCTTTATCCACCCTCAAAGAATTCCAGCAAATTTGTCAAACATGACTTCCCCTTCATAAATCCATGCTGACTCTGCCTGACTGAATTTTGCTTTTCCAAATGTCCTGCTACTGCTTCTTTAATAATGGACTCCAACATTTTCCCGATAGATATTAGGCTAACTGGTCTATAGTTTCCTGCTTTTTGTCTGCCTCCTTTTTTAAATTGCCTTATCCCAACAGCAGAATCATAGACCCATCAAAATGTGATCCTCGATTCTGCTGTTGGGATGTAGAGGAGCGACTCGTGGACATTACTCTCCCCGATCCCATCTAAACAAGCAGCTCATGTAAAAGCACCTTAATACACACCATAAGCTTAATACACACCATATCCTGTTACCCAGATACACACTGTATATATGAATCCTGTGTATTGGGATGGTTTATCTATATTAAATGCACAATAAAATAGAAGTTGTTATATTTGTTAAAAGTGATGATAACCATTTTTCACACATTAAGCCACCAATTCCAATGTGCCAGAACTAGATACATCAACAATATAAATTCTGTTATTGTAACAGGCATTTCTCCATGCCATCAAGGGTCCATTACAGTCTGCAGGGGGGCAGCTGTCAGCTGATAAGAATATGGATTAGCTTTATTGGGAAGAGAGGTAATAATGCTTCACTATATAGTTCTGAATGACATCTGTGGAGGCATGTTGTGACAGAATTTTGAAAGGGAGAGGTTGTTCTGTTCTATCTGACCTAAGAGTGCTGGAGACTCACAAAGTGTAAAGAGGAAAAATGGTCCATTCCCAGCACCGGCATCTCACCTGAATGAACACACGCACACAGAGGGAAAGGCATTCACCCTGAGAACTGAGTCATTCAACTAAAGCACGATAAAGCTGCAATACACAATCGTACAAGCCACATAGTCTGTAGCACTGAGCAAACCACCCCTTTGTCCAGCTTGCATTGTAATGTGCTTTCACACTAGCCACAGGCTATAGATTTTACAAAGCAATTGAGCAAGGAAAGGCAGAAATTAGTGTAAAAGACAAGAGTTGCTGCAGGCAACAATTAAATCCATGAGCTATACAGTTCCATTGTATCCTTCAGAGTGACTTTCATGATGAAAATGATTCATGAGGTAAATCAGCCAAAAGAAATTGTTATCTATTTTGAAGAAGTGAGAAGTGTTTGTGTTTTTCGCACAGCAGAAGTATCTAGAAGGTCAGCAAGTGGTATATTTTGGAGCTCAGAGTAATCAGTTCGCCATTCTCTCAAGCAAAACTTTTCCTCTCCAACATTGACCTCCAACCTTCTCAGTAATTCCTGCCTTTAAAGAAAGGACGCAACTGCTGCCAATGACATAAAATCGCTGCGCATGCGCAGTTCCAATGGTCTCTCGGTTGTTCTTGCCGGGCCTCGTAGTCTGCGGTCATTTTGATCATCATCATCATAGGCAGTCTCTTGTAAAGTCTAATATGAGAACCACCGTCACTGTCACAGGTGGGACAGATAGTCGTTGAGGGAAAGGGAGGGTGGGACTGGTTTGCCGCTCGCTCTTTCCGCTGCCTGCGTTTGATTTCTGCATACTCTCGACGATGAGACTCGCGGTGCTCAGCGCCCTCCCGGATGCACTTCCTCCACTTAGGGCGGTCTTTGGTCAGGGATTCCCAGGTGTCAGTGGGGATTTTGCACTTTTTCAGGGAGGCTTTGACGGTGTCCTTGTAACGTTTCCTCTGCCCACCTTTGGCTCGTTTGCTGTGCAGGAGTTCCGAGTAGAGCACTTGCTTTGGGAGTCTCGTGTCTGGCATGTGAACAATGTGGTAGAACAATTTTGATGGAATGGAAATAGTGTTAGTTTTGCCGGTCACTAGAATAATTCACAGTCCCCAAAGGTTTAGGAAAGGACAGTAACTGTTCATAAAATCCTAATGTGTGTAAAATGCTAATGACCACAATTCGATGTAAATATTTGGACCGGAAGTCTGCGCAGGTTTAACGGCGAAGTTGAGCGCGCACTCTGCTTAGATGATAGGAAAGATCTTTTTTTTTAAAAAAAGAGAAACATATAAAACTCGAGAGAAAGTTGAGCAATGGAGCTTTTGGCTGAGGAATCTCGGCTATTCTCAATGTGAAACAGTCTCTAATTCAAAAAGGCAGTCGGGCAGAAAAGGCTGTGAACACTATCCTGCTCGTTGCGTATTTATCAATCAAATTGTTAATGGGAAATGGACTGACTCCTGCCAACAAACCAGAAGCTTTTGAATGTTTTTTAATAAGAACATAAAAACATAAGAAATAGGAGCAGGAGTAGGCTATATGGCCCCTCGAGCCTGCTACGCCATTTAATAAGATCATGGCTTATCTGATCATGGACTCAGCTCCACTTCCCTGCCCGCTCCCCATAACCCCTTATCATTTAAGAAATCATTTAAATTTGGGACCTGACAGTTATGCGCAGAATGCTTCAGCGCAGCTTCCGGAACTTCCAGGTACGAATCGTTTTCTACTTTTAAAAGATTCGGGGGCAGCGCACCGGGAAGGAAGCAGACCGCTAAATTAGGCGTCCCACTTCCTTCCTGGAGCACGAGAGGCAGCAGGCAGGGCAGTAAGTTGAGCACGCCGGGCTGTGCAGCACTGCCGCCTTGAAAGGCTCCTTACCTCCCTTAAAGGGAAAGGCCATCGCTGCAGGCTCTGCGAAATAAAAACTTACCTTCTCCACGACGGCAGCTGCAATCCGGCCCGATCAGCCTGATTCACCGAAGCAGAGTGCCGGGCTGATCGATCGCTGGCAAAAAAGAGCAGCAACAAACCTGAAAGAGAGCAGTTAAATGTTTTTTGAACTTACCTCGGCCACCTCACCTTTAATTATCGCCCCCAAAGTGCCCGGTCTCCTGATGGATGCCTCCTGCAGCTCCTGGTGTTTTTGCCTGGCGACGCTGCAGTGGACGAAACCCAAGTTCGGGTCCGGGGTGATGTGCACGCCGATGACGTCACGATCTCTGTGTGAAGGAGATCAGGGTGCAACGCCGTACCTCTACCGCAAGCCTCCCGCCGAATATGGCGGGAGTCGATGTTATCGCCGGGCCCAGCCGGTACCTGGTTAGCGCCCAGTTATAGCCCCCCAGAGGCGCTAAGGAGGCCAATTTCTAGGCCATAGAGTCTCATGATCAGGATCCAATGAAGCCATTTAAAGAGGAATCATTCGGAAGTCGCACCATTCAGACCTTGTTTTCCTCTTCCATTCCATGACTTGTGTGAGAAATTGTAAGGATAAACCTGCATCCAGACGCTCCATGACGTGGCATGTCAGAGCTCTGCCACGATGGCAGGTCCTGCAGTCAACCCATGGCACCAACAGCAGTTAGCCCTGATTTCCAATCTTACATTTTGTTTTTGAGTTTCCCAATGACAGACCTTCCTGCACCTTGAAAGAGGATTAAAGAAAGTCGCTTGGGAAAGCTACCGGTAATATTTTCTTTTCGTAATTGCCAACTTAAATGTTATCTGAAACTGCTGGGATATGACTATTAGAATCATTCAATTTGGTTGTTGATTGAAATAAAGGAATTTCATGAATGTGTTTCCAAAATTGCAGCAGGTGATGGAAAGGACTCATTCTTAGATAGAATTATATATCATTTACAGCACAGAAACAAGCGCTAATCAATCGGTGTTTATGCTCCACACAAGCCTCATCCCACTCAATTTATTTCATCTCCCTCTATCAACGCATCGTGTAAATGAATTTTAGCCCCTTTGAAACTTTTTTAAAAATTCCACAAATAATCCAGTACAGCATTCATCAAAACGCCGCTGTGCCTGTGCTTCACCAGGGTGTGTGTGTGTGTGTACGTATGCCTGTTTGTATATGTATGTAAGTATGCCTGTGTGTGTGTGTGTGCGTGTTTTAGTTGCTAGGCGACGGCGGCCGCCTTTCGGCTCACCGCGGAGGAAGATTCAAACAAGCTAAGGGAGGAGCTTCCAAAAAATAATTAAAATCCCCAAAATAATCAAACAGAAAGCAAGAAATGAAAGCCAGGAGAACTTTTTGTTGGACTTGTCAGGCGAAAAGTATTTATTGAGAGAGCAGCGGGCTTTAAAGCATCCTCCTGGCAGAGTGGCAGCAAGAAAGTCAGCTCCCAGCCAGGGTCACATCAATCAGGGACTGTAACCAGCTCCAATGTCCAACTCCTATCGCAGCCTGACCTGCAGCCTCATGTTTCCAAGTCAAGTGAGAATACCAGCACAAGAACCCTCCCCTCATTTTAAATTCTGTGCTTGAATTTTGTTTGCAAATTAATGAATTTTAATTTAAAATATTGTCCTTCTCCCTCCCCTCTCATGGCTGCTGAGTTTCAGCTTCATAATCAGCAGGAAGTGGCCGTGGAATTGGTGAGGACGAACACAAGTGTCGGGGAGGACTGTGCCACTGAAAGCAGGGAAGGAAAAGAGTCGCTGAGCCTCTAAGAAGCCTTTGAGAAATTTAGGAAGAAACATCAGAAATAACTCGGCTATACTGAGAACACCAGCGGCAGGCCGGGGCCATAAAAGGAGCGGAGCTGCGAACCTTGGACCCAACAGAGCAGTATACCACCTCGGAGCAGCGCGAACTGGTGCAGGAGAGCGACGTTTTGGAGGAGGGCGACTGGATTGGACGTCACCGAACTGGGTTATGGTGATTGGAGCATGGGCAGGTACAGCAGGAGCGGCGAGAGATTGCAGAGCGCTGTGATCAGGGCCCAAGAGAGGCGTGAGTTCAGGCCCAGAAGAGGCGAGGGCTCTGGGGTAGCACGGACCAGCCAACACTGCGATATGTGTGTGCACTAGGTCCATACAGCAGAGCTGGTCTCCAGTCGTCTTGGTTAATCCTTGCCACTGGACCAAGACCTAGCTCTGTCAAGCCTGTGTGGTGGCTGGTGTGCAACGGCCACCACACATTAAAAAAATCCACGCACAGGCATCTTCCACCCGTCAACATGTAGTTCGGGATCTGGAATATCAGGTCCTTCATTGAAACACCTGTGAACTCATCCCTTTTTGGCGTGGAAGCAAGTCATCCTCGATACGAGGGACTGCCTAAGATGAAGTGTGTATGTGTAAGTATGCCTGTGTGTGTAAGTATGTGGGTGTGAGTGAAAGTGTGTTTGTGAACAGTACAAGTACACTTTGTACTTGTTTTGTTAGTGTGATGGTGCTATGAATGTTTCACCAGTGCTGAATCTGAGTGACATGGGAATAATATGTGGTGTGGTAGAGCCTAAATAATAGTGGGATTAAAAAAAAAATTGGCAGAAAAAATATAAAGTGAGGGCACTGCAAAAGACTTGGAAATTATTCAGAGTAATGGAACTATACAGACCAGACATGCCACAGATTTTATCCCTCGTTTACGTTAATTAAATTCAGCCAGAGGGAGGGGCACTACAATTAGCCTTATTACTCCAGATAAGGAAGGGGAAAATTAACAGGAGTCTTGATTCTGGTCACCATCCTGTGACCCCCCCTTATTGGGTGTGCAGGCATTGAATGAGGATAGAATGATGCTGTAATGCCTGTTCTGGTGGAATAGCCAGTCGACACTCACTGTCGGTACACAAGGCACTTGGGTGAGGTACTGGAGTAGAGTGGCTGACAGCTGTGGAACTGTACCCCAGCATGAAATCAGGGGCTATAGGAAAGGGGGTTGGGAGAAAATAGTCAAAGCAACAAAAGAATAAAGTGATTGGGAAAAATGAGTAGCTGGATATAAACAGTGAGTGCCCAACCCTCACTGGAAGCTTAATGTCCTTATGGTCCAACACCCATTAGAAATTGCAATACCTTGTCATACTGTCAGCTGAAATGGAAAAGTATTTGAAGGCTGAATATGACGTTTGTTTCATGGAGCATAAACAACCTGGCCACTGAAGTGAGATTGTGTTAGTATTCTATGCCAGATAGAAGCCTTGCATTGAAATCCCATGAGCTGAGGGCTATAGAGCTGAGGTAACCATTCGCTCCCCGAGTTATTTTCACCTCACTGAACACTCATCCATTTTGCAGGCAGCACCATTAGGTCAGGAGACACAAACATATTTTGACATCTTTGAGAATTAGAAATATAATGTAGTTTTAGTGGGACCATGCCTTATCACTCCTTTTAGCAATGAACACCAGATTCTTATCAACACAAGCCTGCTTTGCCAATCACTTTTATAGTTGAATCAGGATTGTGATAAGCCGTAGATAAAAATAACCAGTTGTACTTGTCCGATCTTTATACCACACTTCATTGATTCAACAATTTAATTTGAATGGGCACAATCGGAAGCAGTAACAAAAAACAAGGGCCTTGGAATTACCCTGTGAGATATTAGGTACAAACATTTAACTAGTTTCTCTAAAACTCTGGTCACTGCTGTTTTAATGGATGCATTAAGCTGTTCAAGATAATAACTAAAATCTGCCACAATAACCGCAGAGAGGAATTTCAGACACATACTAAATATTCAGACCTATTTTCCCACATGTACGGGCCCAAGTTTCGGGCCGCACCTAAAATGGCGCAGCCTGGACCTGGACGCCCGTTTTTCGCGCCACAAAGTGTGCCTGAAAAAAACTCACCTATTCTTCGGCTCCCTGCAGGTCCTCTGGAGCTGGGCGTGGCGCAGCATGAGCTGTGGGGGGCGGAGCCAGGTCCCTGCGCTGAAAACAGTGCCGGGACCTCTGCACATGCGCGCTACAGTGGGCGCGCATGTGCAGTAGCTCCAGGCGCCCAAAACTGTGGGAGGGGCTAGAAGCACGCAGCCACTAGCCCTGGCCGAATGGCCTCACTGGGGCTGCGTGCATAAGGCTCACCTCCCACCCGACCCGACCCCCGCTCTCCCGCTCCCCGGCGACCCGACCTCCGCGACTCTCTCTCTCACCCCCCCCTCCCCGACCTCCGCAACTCCCCCCACCCCCCCCCGGACCCGAGACCCGACGCCACCTACCTGTAAATCCAGCCCAGAGTCTCGGGCCCGGCCGTTCAGCCTCCTTCTCTCCCTCCCTCCCTCCCCCCCCTTCTACTCCCTCCCTCCACCCCCCTCTACTCCCTCCCTCCACCCCCCTCTACTCCCTCCCTCCACCCCCCTCTACTCCCTCCCTCCACCCCCCTCTACTCCCTCCCTCCACCCCCCTCTACTCCCTCCCTCCACCCCCCTCTACTCCCTCCCTCCACCCCCCTCTACTCCCTCCCTCCACCCCCCTCTACTCCCTCCCCTCCACCCCCCTCTACTCCCTCCCTCCACCCCCCTCTACTCCCTCCCTCCACCCCCTCTACTCCCTCCCTCCACCCCCCTCTACTCCCTCCCTCCACCCCCCTCTACTCCCTCCCTCCACCCCCCTCTACTCCCTCCCTCCACCCCCCTCTACTCCCCTCCCTCCACCCTCCCTCTACTCCCTCCCTCCACCCCCCTCTACTCCCTCCCTCCACCCCCCTCTACTCCCCTCCCTCCCCACTCTCTACTCCCTCCTCTCCCCTCTCTACTCCCTCCCTCTCCCCTCTCTACTCCCTCCCTCTCCCCTCTCTACTCCCTCCCCTCTCCTCCCTCCCTCTACCCCTTCTACTCCCTCCCTCTCCCCCCTCTACTCCCCTCCCTCTCTCCCCCCTCTACTCCC